>NC_040042.1:27110917-27171481 GCF_003713205.1 Coffea eugenioides | reverse complement strand
AGGCGCATTTTTTAATCCAAATGGCATCACTTTCCATTCATAATGACCAAAAGGTGTTGTGAATGCTGTTTTATATCTATCTTCAGGAGCTATTATTATCTGCCAATATCCTGATTTTAAATCGAATTTTAAAAATATCTTTGCATTATATAATCTATTCAATAAATCCTTTTTATTTGGAATTGGATATCTAATCCATTGTAATACTTATTTAATGGTTTATAATTAATTACCAATCTTGGAACTCCTCTTTCTTTTTCAACTTGATTCATAACATACAAGGCTGCACAACTCCATGGTGACTTTGAAGGTGTTATTAATCCCTTATCCATTAATGTCTGTATTTCTTTTTTACAAAATTCTAATAATTCGCTATTCATTTGTATAGGTCTTGCTTTAGTTGGAATATTTTTCTCATTAAAATCTTTTTCATAGGGTAATTGTATTATATGTTGTTTTCTATCCCAAAAAGCATTCGAAATATCTGCACAAACTTCTTTTTTAATTAATTCTTCTAATTCAGAAATTCTTTTTTGCATTTTTGTTTCTTTTAATTGTTCTTCAATTTTTAAATAAGATTTTTCTTCCTTTATATAGTTTATATGTTGTTTTACTTTAGTAATAGTATTTATTGTTTTATAAATAGAGGATGATTGTAACATTTGTAATTTTCTTTGTTTTATTGGAGTCAAAAATTTAAAAGTAATAGTCTTTCCCATGATATTAGTAGAAATTCCTTCATGTCCTACTGAGAATGGATATATTTGAATTAAAAAGGGTGTTCCTAATATTATGTCATTACTTATATTTTTTACAATTATAAAATTATGTCTAATACAATAGTTATTATTACATATTGAGCCTTTTGTAAATTTATATTTTACATCTAGATTTTCTCCATTTGCTGCCATTAATGTTTCATTTGTTCTTTCACAATATTTAGTGGGAATTATTCTTTCTTCTATACAGCTTGAATCTGCTCCACTATCTAATAGAGCTACATAAGTTTCTTTGAAATCTTCTACTGTTATTGTAACTAAAGCATACCATTTTTGAAATGTTATTTTCTCTATTGTATTTAAATATTATTTTTCATCTATTGGTTTTTCTGAAATAACTATTTCTTCTGTAGTTAATGCTTTTGAAGTAGAAGGTTGATTTTCTATTAATGCCATTTTTGCTTCTATTTCTAAATCTTTAGTTTTTAATTCTATAATTTCTTTTTGTAATTGTTTTACTTGATTCTTTAAATTATTGATTTCCGTTTGAAGATCTTTAGTAGTTTCTTTTTTCATATTGTTTATATTAGGATATTTATCTAATAGTTTTGAAATACTAAACGGTTCAATTATTTTGGGCATCTTGTCTTCTTGTATGATTAAACTTTTACTAAATGGTTCAATTATTTTTGGCATTTTTTCTTCTTGTATAATTAAACTTTTTAATCTTTCTAAATATTCTTTTTTAGCTAAAGGATCTTCAATTTTTTCTATCATATCTAATAAAAATTCTTTATCTTCCTTTTTTGTTATTACATTTATGTATTTTGAATTATTTGAGCAGTTACAATCTTCTTCACTTTCTGAAGTACTTATGTCATTATAATAATCATCTTCTGAACTTTGTTCCTTTCATTTATTAATAAATTCATTAATTTATTCTTTATTTCTTCATCTCCTGCACAGATTTCATTAATTTTTTCTTTAAGTTTACATTTATTTGATTTATGTCCTATTTTCCCACATTTATAACAAACAATTTTCTTTTTATAAAATTTTTTACTTTTCTTTTTATCATATTTTTCATCTTTGTTAGAATTTCTATGTCTTTTATATTTTTTATCTTTTTTATTTTTCTTTTTGTATGCTGAAGGTGATTTAATTCTTTTGATACCAAATGCTTCACAAAATGATCCTACTTCTTTTGTTTTGGAACCGTACTTAATTTGAAGTTTTAATTCTGAACATAATATTAAACCTTCTTTTTTAACAAAAGCAAATAATTGTCCAAAAGTAATATTTTCGAATGAAATAACATCTGTTCCCATTTCTTTTTGTAAATTCTCCATTATTCTTTGTGAAAATAAACTTGGTAATCCTGTAATAAATCTTTCTTTCCAAAATGAAGCATTACAATCTGGTCTTCTTAATACATTTGTTAAAAACATATCTTTTTACCATCTAAAATCTGACAAAGTTGGACATCTTAAATTTGTTAAAAATGTTTTATTTGCATTTAACTCTTCTTTTGGATTTCCTACAAAATACATTACTATGGTAACAATTAAAAATTCTGCAGCATCTGATTGTACTTGGATATTACCTTGATCATCTTCTACTTCTATTGTATGATCTAATATTGATAATTTATCTTGAAGTGTTAAGGCATTGTCCCACCAATTTTTTAATTGTCCGGTAAATCCTGATACTAATAATGTTGCAATATTTCTTTCTTGAATATTTTTTAACTTATAAGCTAGTCTAGCCATTCCCATTTCTTGTAAAGTGTTTAATACTTCATATTCTGCTCTTCCATCTTTATTCCATTCATAAATTGAATTTCCATCATATTTTGTGGTATGAAATTTTGATCTTTCTTCATATTGAATATCTGGGGGACTAGGTCTTGGATAATAATTTCTAGTGCTTACTGTTTGCCAATCTTTTTTATTACTTTTAAAAGGTCTTCTTCTTCTTATTTTATTTATTTGATTGTTATCTTCTTCTTTAAATTGCTCTTCTATAGGTAAAATTATATCTTCATCATTTTCCGAGTAGCTTGATTCTTCTGATGATATTTCTTCATTTATTATATTATCTAATGTATTTATTCTAGGAGTTTGAGTCTGAGCTTCTGTTGTTAGGCTTTGCAATGTTTGAGATATTCTATTTAATATATTATCTGTATTATTTATTCTTTGAGTATTAACACTTTGAATTAATTCTTGCTCTCTATCTCTTGTTAAGCTTCTAGGTTGAAAATGTGGTGCTAAAACATCATTAGGAAATTTTGTAACTGGTTTCTGAATACTGTCTATTTTAGTACTTATTACTTCTATATGTTGTAATATAGTATGAAGAATTTGATTTGTGTAATTATTTTGCTGATATAATTTTTTAATATCATCTAGATTCACATTATTGCTAGTACTACTTGCTTCTGCTTCTCGTCCTTTTTTGAAAGGGGATGCAATAACTTCTCCTTGTCCTAAATTAATTTTTACTTCTTGTAATGGAGGATGAATTGAGGTTACTACTTGATCGTCTTTTAATTTCCATTTTTTATATAAACTAGTTTGAACATTTATCTGTGGCGTATTATATATATCAATTCGATTCCTATTTTTGAAATATAGAATGATAACCAAGTAAAGAAAGGAAAATCAAACTTTCTTGTTTCTAATTCATTTTTTCATTCTAATATTAATTTTTCTTTACACTCTGGCGATAATTGAAAAAATCAAATTCTTTTTTCTTCATCATCAAAATCTTCTTGTAAATATTTATGATTTATTTTATATTCTTTACTTATTACATTTATTTCACCTCGCATTTGAGAATGTGTTGGGGAATATTCTGATTTATTTTGATTAATTACTTCTGGAACAGGGTTTTAAATTTGAATGTTGAGGAACTTTCTGGAATAAAAGTTGTATCAATTGATTCATAACTAGATCTTCTAGCCGGAATCCATGAATGACTTGAAGTTGAAGATCTTTCTCTAAATGAAGAAAATCTTTAATAAAACTTTTCCATCAGGTTCTTATATAATATCTTCTACATTTGTTTGCTCTATGTTTCTTGGGGCTTGTGGATTTTGAATTATAAATTCATTAGGTATACTTATTTCGTTCCATTTTAATCTTTTGGGAGTATAAGTAGTAGGTTTATCTGCATCAACTTGTAATAATGTTGTTTCATCTTTTAAAGTTGGAGTCATGATAAATTTTGGATTTAATTGAGAAGACAATGGTCTATAATACATTCTATAAATTACAGCAAAATTCTTAGTATGTTTTTCAAATTCATCACCTTGTAAATGAATATCTAATATGACTGAATTCAGAACATGTGGATCTGTTAAGTCTACTGAAAAATTTGGAGCACAGTTAAAGTAAATTGGTCCATTACATACATTTGTTTGAATCATAGATAAAAGAGAGGTTTTATATCTTTTGAGTCTCATATCTCTTAAAGCTAGATATATAGGAGCATCTACTCCTAGATGGAATAAAGGTTTAACCGCAACTTGAATTAATCCTATATGAATATATCTATATCCTTTACTAAGATATTTTTGAATTGTATTATGATTTAATAACGGAATTGTTTGATATTCCTCTTGAATAGAAATTGTTTCTTCATGTGTCTTAACTGATAAAGCTGTTTTGAAATCTAAGGGTCCTATTCTGTAAATATGTTCTATTTTTTCTTCTGGAATAGTCCAATCTGAATTATTTACAGGCATATGATATTCATGACTTTGTACTGTATTTGCTTGTTTTGAATTAGATCCTATCTTAAATTGTCTAAGAAATGCAGCCATGTTTAATATTTTATTTAGTCTTTTATCTTATCAGGAACAACCGAGCCTATGCGTGGAACATCCTATCCTGGACTTACCAACCGACTTACAAAGCTTCAAAATCTTACCAATGATAAGATAAAATTGTAAATGAAATATATAACATAAAAGCATAAATTAGAAATTTAATATAAGAAATAATTCAAAATTAGCAATAACTATGGTCTGGCTCTGATACCAGAACCAACCCAAGCATATGAAAGCATATAAAATTTAGATAAACTTGAGAAATAAGACTTACAAATAATCAGAGTGACCTTTGCAATGGAAGCTTTAAATTTCAGAGGCTTTTGGATGAGATCAAACTTCGAACTTTTATTGAACTTTCTTGAATTAAAGGGCGTACAAAGAAATATAAAAATTGGAAGAGGAAGGTTTACAAAGAGAAATTCTTAGAATTGTTAAAAGACTTGATGTCCTTTCTTTTGATATTGAATCCTATATATAGAGACTTCTTTCTTTGAATTTCATTTGCATTTTCATGCCGACACTTTCATTTGAATGTCATTTGCTTTTGTTGCCGACACCTTATCTTCTTGTAATTGGTCCTTTTGAGATTCTTATCTTATCTTGAAATCGGCATCTTTGAGATTGGCCGACAACTTTATCAAAAGTCTGTCGGGTCTTGAGCACATGGGCCACCGAAAGGATCAAAAGTGGATTCTGATGATGATCCGGCTGGCTCATCTTTTTTGTCTTCTTCCTTTTTATCTTGATTTTGCAAATAATTCAGATATTCTTTGAGCATTTCTGGATTTTGCATCATCTTTTTCATCAGGAAATCATTTGCAACTGTTTCCGTTGTTGAGCAGCTTTCTTTTTCTTTCTTTTGTGGGGTTGTTGGAATGTTAACTCCTTTAGTATTTTGCTGATTTGGATTTGTCCATTTGAGCTTCTCTCCTGTTTCCAAGAATCTTAAAACATTTCTCTGGTCACAGAATTCTTGATTGAATCCTATCCACCATTTGATCTTGAATTCTCGAACTAGTGACATTGGAAGTGATTTTTCAAGTGTTCTTGATGAATTTTGAAACTCCAGCAAAAAATCCATGGTACTTTGAATTCCATATGGAATAATATTGGTCTTGTATACTCTTCCCCCCTTGCTTTTTTGAGATATGTTTGAAATCCCATGAGTACATTTGGAGGTAGAATATCCTTTTGAGGATCAAACCATTGCCACCAATGATTGAACCAAATTGAGAATTCTCTGCAACAACTTTCTTTGAATGTAAAAAACTATGAATGATTGAATGGTCTATACAAAAAAGCACGATACCATGCCATTTTGTAATCTTGATAAGTAAATCCATTTGGAATGAATCTGACTGAGAAGGATTTCTTTGAATAAAGAGAAGTCCATTCATTGGGAGAACAAACTTTCTTTATAATGCATTTTGAATGACTAACAATTTCGGGGTTCTTTTGATCTGGAATAGGGAAAATTTCCACAGATTGAGTATCTGTAAGGATCAATTCATAATAATCCATATTTTTAGACGGATCATCTGGTTGCCAGAAACATTTTGAAGGAAAGATTCTTTGAGTAAAGGAATTGAGAGTGTTATAAAGAGGGACTTCTTGGAATCTAGTCAAAGTAATATGTTGAGTGAATGGTTTAGTAAAATATGAATTTTCTTTGGATTTTTCAGGAGTTCTTTGAATTTGTTGAGTTGGTCTTATTTGAGAGGAAGTTGGGGTACGAGCAGCTTGACTATAAGTCAATGCTGGAAAATCTTGCAATAATTGGAATCTATTTTGAGTTACAGGAGTAAGACTCATCTCATAGTCTTGAGGAGTCTTAGGTCTAGAACTTCTTGCTTTTGAATCCATGATCCTGCAAAATTCAAAGTCAAGAAATAATTTTGTTGAGTTTCTCTCGAAGCTGTTTAATTTGTTGGTCATAATATTGAATCTCTTCTTGAGGATGACCGGCTTTTTTGAGGACATCTTTAAAAATAATATTGGAATTAATTTGTCTTTTGAGAAGAAAGGCTTTTTCTTTTGGAGTCTGAACAGACCAAAAACTTGGTCTAATATAAACTGGGGAATGATTTTGAATTTGATGATGAGGAATAGGCTGAATTTGTCCTTGTGAATTTTTAATAAAGTAAGTATGATATCTATGGGAAATGTTTTTATCTTTTCTTTGAAGAATAGGATCGTCCCTTTCTTTTCTCAGCCTGTGAATGTATTCTTTGTGGGTTTCACGTTCCATTTCCCTGTAAAAACTCTCTAGTCAAGAAGTCAGGAAGAGAATTATTTTCTCCTTTGATAAATTCTATTTCGAAATCAAATATAGATAAAATTGCTTGCCATCTAGCAAATATTTGTTTTGAAACAATATTTTGAACATCTTTTTGTAAAAATTTTTTCGCTGATTTACAGTCTATTCTAAGTAAAAATTTTTTATTATATAAATCATCTTGAAATTTTGATATACATAGTACTATAGATAAAATTTCATTTTTGATAGTAGAATAATTCTTTTGTGGACCGGACCAAGTTCCTGAATGGAATCTAACTAATTCTTCTTTTAGATCATCTATTTTTTGTTTTAGAATTCCTCCATATCCTAATTCTGATGCATCTGTTTCGACTATCATAAAAGCTTTAGGATGAGGAAGACATAAACATGGTAATGATTCAATTTTTCCTTTAAGATATTTAATTTTTTGAGTATGTTCTTCGGTCCATGGTTTAGGATTTTTCTTTAGTCTATCAAACAATATAGAAGAAACCTCTACTATATACAAAATTGAATTTATAATTTCAATGGTCTTTTGGCTCTTTAGGATTTACCAGTTTGAAAAGCATCCTTGTGTTACTTTTCCAAAACACATATATTACAAAATCTATTAGAATTTTTGATATTAGGCAGCTACCAATCATTATTTTATTGGTCAAAGATTTCAAACTGTTAAACATTAAATGATCTAATTGTATATGCCATAACCAATTATTGTCATCTATCACTGTATTCAGACTGGAAAATTTGCACTATTCAAATTCAGTGACAATAAGCAATTTGAGTCATTGACATACTAACAATCATTCCTTTATTTCTATCAAAAATAGTATGTAAGGATCGAAGACAACCTAAGAGGGGGGTAAATTAGGTGGTTTAAAAACTAGCCAAGATGTGAGTTACTTTTTCGAAAACTTGCCCTCTTTTTCTAAAGGACCTCACAAAGGAACAATCAATGAATAAGCACAAGTGCTTGCGAGTAGAAGAAATAAGCAATTTATATTGCAAGACAGTAAGTAAAAGGATAGAATAGCAAACCAAGTTTCAAACTCGACTTGAGTTTGAATATCACTTTATATAGCAAGTTTCTTTAAGTTGATCAACTTACAACCAATCTCTTGTGTACAAAGGAAGGATCACTTCCTCCTTGCCCCAAGTCTCACTTGATCAAGGAAGGAAGTTTTACAATCTCTCGGATAACCCTCACTAAGCTACACTATTGAAGAAATTGAAACACACTTGAAAAGCATATTGAAAATTACACAACTAAGAGTACAAATCTTCTTTTTGGAGTATTCTCACACTTGAATCACTCAAGATCTGATGTAGTCTCAATGTGCAAAAGTGCTTCTGAAGTGGTTGACTTTTTCTATTTATAAGAGACCAAAAAGTACTCCAATTAATGCTGTCAATGGATAGAAGGCAGCTGAAGAGTCAACTAGCCGTTGGTGGTGTCGGACGTCGGATAGGCAGGTTTTCCGCGTCCGATCGTAGGTTCAAGAAGTTTTCTTGAAATGTTTAGGATGTCTGGTGCTTCAATACTTTGCGTCCGAAGTGTCGTACCGTTTGTCGGACGTCCAGTACTCAGGTATTGTTCGTCTGAACGAAGTGAGTGAGTTTAGAGAACTTGGCTTATTATCTTCGGACGTCCGAGAGTGAGTTCCTTATGCGTCCGAAGTTACTCGAAAGTTGTCAAACGGCCGATGCAGACTTTTTGTGCGTCCGACACATGCTTCAACATTTGTTAGCCTGTTTTGCTCCAAATCTGAAAACATCTATTTAGGGAATATTAATAACATCCATTTGTTTTGTAATCATCAAAAGATACGGACTGAGATGAACAATCTCCCCCTTTTTGATGATGACAAAACAATGGATGGAGCAAAAAAAAAGTATAGCTTCCCCTTACATAATGCATCTCCCTCTTAGCTTAAGAACAAAATTTAAATACAACCTTCAGAATAATGTTCACCCTTGTTTACTCAGAAAAGGATGACTCCCCTTCACATAGAGAGTTCATATCAACCATGGATGAGTTCCCCTCACATAGAAAGTTCATATCCAATCCATTTCTCCCCCTTTTTGTCATCATTAAATCAACCATGGCCATATTACCAACAATATTGTTCAGCATTCATCCAACAAATCATGAGTTTAACAAATCATAGGAACAACAAATTCATTACAGACCAGCAGACATTCATTCAAAATATTGTCCAACAAATTCATATCTAGAATATTGTCTAATAAACAGTGTCAGACATTCATCCAAAAACATAGGAATAACAAGTCAAGAGTTCAAAGCACACAAAATATCCAAATATTCTTACAGACCAGCAGTGAAAGGGAAAGTAGAAGTTTTAATACAAAACACATAAAGTTTGAAACGCAAAGGATGCCAAGAACCTATTATGAACTACCATGAGGTGCATGTGCCTAGGGGTGCCTAAAATGTGATCTTGGAGGATCTAGGCCTTCTTCTAGTCAGACGAAACTGTGAGGACCCGTAAAATTCTTTATATATTTTTTTTAAAAATGCCCTTTTATTTGGGAATTATTCATTTATTATGACCCTACTACCCAATCACCCTACAATAAGTGTAAATGAATATAGAAGTAAGGGTTTCGTTGTCCGTTTTCAAGTTAGAGCGAATTAGGGTTTTCACATTTTTCCGTAGTGTGACTATTCGGTACGGAGTGAGGATCAAATTTGGTAGGTAAGAGTGACTTTTGGATGAGGAAATATTATATGATTTGAAGTGATAATAATAAGTTAGTGATTAGAAGGTAAAAACCCTAGTATACGTGATTTAAGAAAAAACGGCTCGAACCGACGGGTATCGATCACTACCGATTGAACCCACCACTTGACCACCACTTCCCTACCACCACATACCCTTGATATTTTTGCAAAATATCTCCCTCATCCTCAGCCATATAGCCGAAATATGTGGGCCAAAATGCAAGGAAAAGAAAGTAAAATTTGGATGGTTTTGGTGGTGACAAATGTTGGTCATCTATGGTCCCTTGACCAACCCTTTTGTCTTGCCTTCTTATCTCTCATTTCAGCTCATTTCCCTCATTTTCTTTCTGTTTTGGCCGAGAGCAAGGAGAGGCAAAAGAGTGAGGAGAGTTTTCAATCTTCTACCTTGAATCCAACCTTTTGAGTGCAACCAAGAAAAACTAAACCGATTAATCACTAGTTTGGAAGGTTGGGAAGCTTAAGGAACCAAAAATTTCAAGGAGAGGTGGATGATCATTCTTGCAAGCTCTTGTCTTGAGGTATAATGGTTGATCAACCTTTCTTTCTCCATTAATCCTGATTAAGTTGGGTATTAATGTTAGTATTGTGCTTGTGATGCTTGTTCCAAGTGATTTTGATGATTAGATGGATGACTTTTGAGTTAGGGTTTCTTGTGGGTTAGGTGTTGTATGATGTATATATCTGGTATATAATCTTGTAAAGGAGATGGTAGTGGTAGTTTCAAGGTGAAAATGTGAATTATAGCTTGAATATAGCAAAATTCCAGATTTCTGGAAATTGTAGCTTCAGTTCTGCCCGGTTCCATTTCAGTATGTTAGAGGCCAAATTAGGCTAAACATAAAACATAAAAGTTGTATAGAATGATGTTTTATAGTTTCCTACAAAATTTTAGCTCAATCGGAGCAATTTATCCTATAAAAAGATAAAAATACCCCTGTCTCTCATAGGTTTAGTCCAATGGCCAGTTTTGATATTTCACACCATTAACCGTGTCTGTTCACCCTGATGTGTACTGAATTAGTATTTAGCCAAAACATGAAAGTTGTAGAACTATGCCTTATCTTTCCAACGCCCCTGGAATCACCTCATTTGGACTTCGGTAACCTAAGTTATTGTTATTTAAATGTAGCGCGGTTAACTGACCTGTTTGTGCACTTCTGGTTTAGTAAGTCGAAATTTTGACCTAGATAAACTACGAACTGGACTAGGTGATCTTCATCAAAATTGTAGCCCTTTGTCTTAGTTTCGAAACAGTATAAGTTGCAACTCAATCCGATAGGCGTAGCTTTGGTTGTGTCCGTTACGCAAAACCACGTCAAATCTGTCTTTTGCTAGACTTCATTTCGCAACATGTCGTTAGCTTGATTTTTGTACTTGTATTACCTTGAGCCTATTGAACGGCTATTGAAATGAGATTATTTTGTATGTAACTGTGGGTTTCATTGAGGAAAAGAATGAAGCCATAAATGGCTGGAAATAGGAAAATACAAAGGGCGTGCTGCCAAAATTTACGCTCAAGGGCTAGGTAGACATACTTGCAACTTGAGTAAGGGTTATGAGTGATTACCACTTGAACCATCTAGGATATTTGCGTCTTCTTTTATCGAGGTATACCAGTGAGGATTTGGTCGAATTTGTACCCTTAAGAAATACAATCACGACTACTAGGAATACGTTTTCCTTGTACTTTCGACTCAAATAGCATCTTCAAGTATAAATATTACAAAGTTATATAGTTTTAAAAGCGAGCAAGTGTTTCACGAATATTCTCCAAGTGAATTTCCATTTCTTGATTCGTATTGAACGAAACGTCTAAGTTTCGAACCTTAGTCGATTTTCAAAGTTCTGAAACAAAGTTTTATCGCAGATTTGGACTCCGAACCCGGAGTATAACCCAGGCATGATTACTAGGGGCACTTCATTTTGGCGAGTGCTTCCAAATACCTGATTGAACTGGACACTTGTTTCCAATACTTGATCACTATGATTAAATGATATATGATTGGTTTGATCGGACAAGAGTGTACTTTATCGCACTTGCCCTTATTTGATATATACTTGTTTATTGTTGAAATTTATTTGATATACTTGTTTATGATGTGCGCACTTTTTGGAATTCCAGAAATCCTGCGGCAAGTTACTCGAGTCGAGCCGGCAAGAGCTTGGTCGATTGGGTAACGAACCCTGGGTCTCTTGTTTGTCGAGTGGAGTGATATCTCCTCGACTAATCGGTATACTCGAATATTACCACCAGTGTTTATTGAGAATTTTGGGCCAGTAGGGGGTTTGAATGGTGGACGGAGAGTAGTGTAAGTGGTGTTTTACTGGATTGGTTACTTACTTGAAAGTTGACGGAGTGTCAACTATTACGTGATCAAGCTCCTGGTGATGCTTTGGGAATTTGGCTCCTGAGAGCCATTCGTATCCTTATACTTTGAGATGATGGTTACTTGTAGTGTTATTGTTTCTTTTAAAACTTTATACTCGCTCATTTTGAGATTGCTACTTGAAGTGTTATTTCTCACTTTTATGAACTCCTCATACTCGTTACTTTGCTATATCGAAAACTTGTATTTATAAATAATGGTCAATTTGCTATTTGGAACCTCACTGGGCTTTTAGCTCATTCCACGCCATTTGTTTTCCTTACAGGGGTATGAGCGAGGTGTGAGACGTGTACAGACTAGCGTAGTCTAGTTGTTTTAAATTTTGTAATTGTACTCGCACTAGTCGCTCGATTAGGGTTGAATGTACTGAGAACTTAAATCTTTTGATGTATTTGAGACTGTATGGATGGTTGAGATAGAAATGAATGTATTCGTATGTTCCAAACTTGGGAACCGTTATTTCGTTTATTATTGAGGTTGCACCTTATTTTAATTGATGCGAGTGAGTGAGTCCTGGCGAGAGCTGGGCAGGCGGTCCGCTAAACCCTAGGGTACGCCCTGGGGGAGGTGGGGCCGTCACAGAAACTGAGCAGGGTCTTCTTCCTCAGTGTCCTCATCCTCATCATCATCATCCTCTTCTTCAGTTTCTTCTTCAATTGCCGGAGTTTTTCCCTTATCCTATGGTTGAGAACTGGAGGCACGGTACTCTGGGATAGCCTCAGTGGTTGGCTCAGTTCTAGACTCCTTTCGGTGTGCATTTTCATTTTCTGGAAAATGGGAGGTACGAGCAAATTCCTTTTGGCAACGAAGGTGGCTTGTTGATCAGAAGTCATGGTCATCATCAAGCCATCTTTAAGAAGCAGGATATGTTGTTTGAGGTCCTCAAGCAGAGTGATGACCTCAAGGTTGGATGAAAGAAATTTTGAGGCTGATTTTCTGGGATGAATGGTGAAGGGTGTCACATACATTGACTTGTCACGAGGAGTTCTAGGAGTTACAGGAGTTTCATGAAGATTTTTCCTCCTAGACTTAGAGACAGTTTCTTTGTAGCATCAGTGACCCTCAAAAAATTTCAGATTTTTCCTTTCAAAGTAAGCCTTTGAAAACACAGTTGATGCACTTTCTTTTGGGGATTTGCCAGTAAAAGGGATTTCAAGATGATTGAAAATAGGAGTCAAAAATTTTCCATAGGACAGTTTCTTACAGCTGTCAGAACTTATCTTGAGCAGAAACTTACACATGACAAAACGAAAATCAATTTGGATTTTTTCCAGAAAACAGTAGAATAAGTAAAGTTTCATTTTATTTGCATCAATTCGATGGCCATCAGTGGGCACCAACAAGTTTGAAATTATGGTGAAAATAATTAGATTTTGAGGGCTAAGATCCTCCAATCTAGCCTCAGCAGGGGGTGTTAAAGTGAGATTGAAAGTAGGTCATTAATTTTGCAACATGAAAGTGATGGTATGTAGAGAAAAATTCTTCGTATGAAAAGAAGTTTGCAATTTTGCCTTTAAAAGCACTTTCAATTTTGGTTTGCAAAACAGAGTTAACAATGTCAAGATTCAGTTCAATATTAACAGAGTTGACACGAGAAATGAGATCAGTATGTGATCTGCCTTTCCTAAGATTAGCAAAAAATTGATGAAACATGTCAGGATAGTATGTGTTTGGAATGGTTAAAAGATGGGTCCATTTTTGGAATTCAAACAGGTTGAGAACAGATTCAAGATCAAGCTTACAGAATTCATAGAGGATAATGGTCCTCTGGATGATGAAACCCTTCTGCGAGATCCATTCAAACCTTTCTCTGGCTTCATCGTCGATAAACTTGGGTAGAGAAGTGGGTTCAGTAGCAGTTTGGGTCTTAGGTTGCTCATGACGCTTTCTTTTTCCACTGCGCTGAGCAGATTGTGCAGCACTTTGGACACCAGATCTTGTCCTTGGTGATCTCCTGGTAGATGGTTCCTCAGTTTACTGTTCCTCAGCAGTTTTTTTGGCATTCTGCTGATTCCCAGAAGGATAACAGCTTGCTTTTCCTTGGGTTGAGCAATGCTCTTCCTTTTTGTAGTCCTTTTCCCTTCCTGGGTGATTTGGTTACTGTTATTTCTGCATCGGTGGGCTGCACTGGTTCCTATTCATTGTCACTCACAGGATGCTCTTCAGATTGCTGTTCCTCCATCTGCTCGATAGATAGTTCAACAGATGGCTCTCTAGTCTACACATTCTATTTTTTTTTCTTGCAGATTGCTTCTTTTTTCCACCTTGGTTTCCAGTTTTCTTCTTGGGTGATTTGATGAAGGGTTCAATAACTTGAACATCTTCATCCTCTTCATCATGCAGTCTGAAAGAGCGTCCGACACTCACGGATCCCCCTCTAATCCTCACAATGATCGAAATGTAGTGGGATTTGTGTTGTGTGATGTGGTGCAAATGAGTACCAAATGGTGAAAAGTTCAGAATGAACTACAATAGATGCACAAATGGGCCACAGAGAGTGAATTTTTGTGACGGCCCCACCTCCCACTAAGGCGAACCAAAGGGTTCAGCGGACCGCCTGCCCAACTCTCACCGGGACTCACTCATTCACATCAAATAAAATAAGATGCAATCTCAATAATAAACGAAATAATAGTTCCCAAGTTTGGAACATATGAATACATTCATTTCTATTTCAACCATCCATACAGTCCCAAATACATCAAAAGATTTAAATTCTCAGTACATTCAACCCTAATCGAGCGACTAGTGCGAGTACAATTAAAAAAGTCAAAACAACTAGACTACGCTAGTCTGCACACGTCTCACGCCTCGCTCGTACCCTTGTAAGGAAAATAAATGGCGTGGAATGAGCTAAAACCCAATGAGGTTCCAAATAGAAAGTTGACCATTATTTATAAGTACAAGTTTCCAATGTAACAAAGTAACGAGCATGAAGAGTTCATAAAAGTGAGCAATAATACTTCAAGTAGCAATCTCAAAATGAGCAAATGTAAAGTTTTAAAAGAAACAATAACACTACACGTAACGATCATCTCAAGGTATAAGGATACGGATGGCTCTCAGGAGCCAAATTCTCATTGATGCGTTTTGAATTTTTGATACTTGGTTGGCTGTGAAATTGATGGATATATGTTGTATATAATGTATACAAAGAAACTTTCAAAAATCGTATCGAATGGTTGCACAAAACTTGAGTTTTGGTAAAGATTCAAATCTGGAAAACGTATAGCAAGGTACTCGGACAGTGCTTTTTTGTCCGAATATAATTCTCTGTACAAAGGTCAAAATTGAGTGCCGTTGGTGGCAATCAAAACTAGACATTTATAGCTTTTCAACGGTATAAAAATCCCCTGCTAGTTCATTTTGAGTGAACCGTAACGACTTGGCAAAGTTGGCTGTTCTGTTTTGACTATTTATTCGAATGAAACTGGAAGCTGCATCTTGTGGCTCGATTTTGTCCCATTTGTGAAAATATTTTCAGAATGATGTTTTCTGATGAATTGTAATATTTTGAACCTAGTTTCCAACGCCACAAATCATTCCCAAGTTGGAGTTGTATAGAGCTAGATATGGTTGGATTTAAAAAATGTGACAAAGCTGGAAACTGGAAACTTTTTCCTTCCTTGTTGGCCGAATGGTCAAATCTGTTTTGGGATGTTATACTTCAAAAATTTTAGTGTCAATTGCTTATCAATTGTTTATTAAATGTTTCTGGAACTTTGGTTTCAAAATTGGAGCGAATTGGGGCTGATTCATTGGACAAAACTTTTGAAAAAGAAAGAGAAGTATGATGGCAAATTAGCCTTAAAATATTTCACGAACTTTGGTCATTTCGTTAACTGCCTTTCCAAGTGAGTTTTTACTTAAATTTTGGTAGAGATGTAGTACATATGTGGAATTTTAAATGTACCAAGTTTGGTATAGTTTTAATACCATTTCGATACTCAAATAATGCCCCAAAGATTGCTCTTCAAATCTGGAAATCCACTGATCTGGTTGCAAAAATCAACCAATTTCAAACTGTTATATCTTGTTGCTCAAAACCCCGAATTTAGCTCCGCTTGTTGTATTTGAAACTATGGGACTCTTATTATGTTATAAATTTCAGAGGCTGATTCACTTTCTATGAATTTTACCAAATTTCCAAACATTGCTGAAAAACCAAGACTGGTTCTGACCCGTCTTCTTGAAACTGTAATTTTGAGCTAAAATATGAATGCTTTTTGTTTAGAATCTTGGAAAAGTGTCTTCGGGGAACTTTTAGTACTTTGGATGTAGTTTCCAATGGTTTAAATTTTTTCATTTTTGGACGTACCAAACTCAAGATCTAATTTTCCAAGTTTGTCGCGTAAAGCAGAAAATTTCCGATTTTGTAGGAAATGAGTTTTTGAGAACTTTTCATTGTCTTTCGATATTGATCATCTGTTTTAAACTCATTTTCATGGAGGATGCAAGGTTTTCTTGTGACATTAAATCCTCACTTTTGAATCTTGATTTTTGCGAGATTTAAAGTTCTTTTAAGACGATGTCGTAAGTCTTAAACGAATATACTTTTGTCCTTAATTGATAGTGGTTGTGTGAATTAGTGAGTGATAGTTGATTGTTATTTCTTCAGGCGCTCAAGAGGATCTTGAAGAGAATCTCAAAGCGGACCACTAAAGATCTTATTTTGCACTCACTCACTTATTTTGAATTGGTGAGTGTCAAGTGCATGAATAATTGTCAATTAAGTGAATTGCTTCTTATTGATTAAGTGATTTACAATTGTCGAGTCGAGTGTGTACTTTATCATTCTTTTTTAATTGATTATATAATTGAATTGCTCATAGTTGAATTGTAATTGTTGTTGAATATGCCGGTTGGAGTGAATCTCATCGGCTTATAATTATATTTGTCGATTGGAATGAATCTCATCGACTTATACTCATAATCGAAGGAGACGCCCAAACTCATTGCCCGACCTTGCAACTCGAGCCGGCAAGGGCTTGGTCGAGAAGCTTGGTGAGCTTTGAGAAAATTGTAAGCCTGATCTATTAAGAGATCTCGCTTGGCATACTCGTGGAGTAGTGCCTTTTATAAAAGAACACTGGGCCCGGGACAGGGGGTGTAACGGTGAACAGGAATTGTGAAGTAAGTGGAGTTCTACGGACTTAATACCTATCCGATTTTGACGGAGTGTCATACCATGGAGGTATTTGATCGAGCCTTGGCGGAGCAAGTGAAATTTAGCTCCTGAGAGCTCCTATATCCTTATTATATGTGTTATTATTGTTTATGAATTACTTGAACTTTCTTACTTTATTTCTCGCACAAATGCCATTGTTATTTGAACTATGTGTTTGCATGTTTTCTGAGCGTCAGCTCACCCCATTAGTTTTGTTTTCCTTAACAGGGGTTTGGAATGGAAAGAATTTTGGAGAAACCGGTCTGATTACTTTTGATTAGTATTTTGGGTTGAAATCGATTAGCCGACTTCTAGTGGTTGTATTTTGGAAAGTTGAGGTACTTTTGAGAACTTGTGTTGTAAAACTTGCAAGTTTATTTAAGGGAAAGACTTTTCCTTGTTTTGACTTTTACTGTTGGTTGTGTACCTTTAAGATTAATCTCGACTTGTATCGAGTCCTGACAAGAGCTGGGCAGGCGTTCTGTAGATACCCTTGGGTTCGCCCTTGGGAGAAGTTGGGGCATCACAATTGCCTCCAATAATCTTCTTGGCATTGCAATAAGAAATCCAAATGATTGTTAAGCCAATTATCAATTTGGACATTTGGCACATCACTAATTTGTTGTTTGATCATTTGTAAATTTTGTTGTATTTCTTTGATTATTACATCTAGACAGCCATAAGATTTATAATGCCAATTGGACAGATGGGCTAAGAGAAATGCAATTTTTGAGCTAGTTGTGCCATAGCATTATTTGTGACTGAACCTTAATCAATAGAGGCCCATACCTTCTTTACAATGGAAGCACATGCACGATCTCAGGACCAAAAAGATTCAAATTTGGCAACTTTCTTTTTAATTGGTAGCAAGATTCTTGTGTCCATAATCATATGCACATGATCATAACACAATATAGGTAAATTCTGAAGAACTGCCTTAGGGAATGACTGCAACCATTGAAAATTCACAAATGCCCTGTTTAAACATTCATATACATCATTCAAATTTTCCATTTGATTTGATCAGGTGTACCACAATCCTAAGTTTCTCACCTCCTACAACTATAAGGTTTGTAAGAAATTGTGAAACTCAACTCCTCTGACGTGTGTGTTAGAAAAGAAAAATTTATCATTGGTTTGAAGCACATGATTAAAATCACATATCAATATGATTGGTTTATGTTCATTATTTTGTGATTGGGAGACTTTGTGCTAAATATGTTTCTTAAATTGAAAGTCAGGATGTCCATAAATAAGAAAAAACATCCAAGTAAAACCTTTTACTTCATGCACCTCCATACAAAAATAATTAGAATCTTTTGCAATAACATTGATGGAAGTTGAATTAGATCAGGCTAAACATAGCCCACCCCCTTTAGAAACAAATGAAACATATCCCATGAGTTAAAAAAAGATGATTCTAACAATGAATGCAACTTCTTTATATTGACTTTGGTTTCCATAAAATACATGACATTTGGATTGTAGGATCGGATCAACTTGTTAAGCAACTGCATTGTAGGGGACTAACCTAACTCCCTGCAATTCCAACTAAGAAGTCTCATGGTGATATGGGTAGTTGTGGAGGCACAATCACCCAAACTCTTCAATGTTGTTAGATAAAAGTGTAGAGAAAACCTGGTCAAACACCGGTTCAAATTGTGTTGCCAAAAATAATGCATCCATGCTGAGTTTCGAATGCTCAGTACCATCTTCTAAGATAAAATTCATAAGCATTTCCTCTAAAAAAAATATCCATCTTCAACATCTCTAGAAATATTGAGCCTTCTATAGTTAAGTATTTAAATTTTCTGATGGAGCTTTCTCTTATCCTTGAAGGATAGTTTGTTTTCTTTGCCACTATGTTTGCATCCCAACGTAAGGAATGTGCATGCAAGTCCAAGTGGACTAAATCTTCCAATAAATTAAAATTGATGTTAGTGGCCTTATCAGATGTAGAGACTTCCTTTGAAAGGCGCTCACTGGGTTCCTTGATGATTAGGGAGTGGGGACTACTTGTTCTAGTTTACTTTTCAAGAAACTTGTATTTCTTCTTATGACAGTAAAATCGACGAGCCCTCACTACTCGTTTTCCCTTAGATTTCTGCCTCCCAGTATTGCTATTGCTATGTTTCATATTTTTCTTAGCTCATGTGTCTTCAATATCAAATTGAACAACTAGAAGATCCTAAAGAATGGCATGTAATGATCCCTGAGCATCAGAGAAATTGTTTGAAGCTGTATTTGGTTGGGAAGCCTTAAAACATAGTAGTCGTAGAGAGATGCCAATATTCTGAAACTGAAGATTTCGTGAATGATGTCAATGGAGATAGTTCATTAAGGCTTCAAATGTTTGTTTTAAAAATTGGGATGACAAATCAAAACTTTTTCGCATAAGCCTACAAAGAACATGAGATAGGTTAGAATTGAAAGCCATTATGTCATTAGAAAAAAATATTGAAATTAGGTAATAAGGAAGGCCCAAAATAGATTAATGAGCCTATTGTTGCTGAATTTTCAAATGATCCAATAAGTATTTGAGCCCCAAAAGATCTAGAAGACCCTTCTCTCAATGGGATGTTTCTTTCCTCTTTATTTTTTTCAAAAACTTTGCCTATAAAATATAAATTCCCTTAGTTTAGAGGGATTTAAAATTATCTTTAACCTTCTGACTTCTTGATGGCTATATGAAGGAAACCTGTTCAATTGTTTATTGAGAATTTTGTGCCCCAAAGAACATTATTGATAGCCCTTGAGAAGAGATAGGAGTTGGTAGTAATCTATCAATAGGAGTAAATTAGGGAGTTTATACATTGACGTCCATCATTTTTGTCTCCTGAGAGCTTTTTGATAACTCCAAATTAGCCTAAAAAGAAAAATAATTAAAGGGTTGTTTGAAGACATTAAACTTGGCACCTTCTTCCACTAAAACTCCATTAGTAATGAATTCTCGAAATGGTGTAAACACTTGCGGTAGGTCCGTTGAAGACACATGTACATGTACTTGCCATTTATGCCCCCTATGTACTTGAAGCTCCATTTTTGATGACCCATACGTGGTTGTATGAATTGCCGACATAAAGAGGCAGGATTCCTTTGGGGATTAGATGCTCGAACTCTTAAGATTGTTGAAATTTTTGACGTTGCTATTGGTTTGCCAAATTCAGTTACTCTTCATGATAAACCATAGCATTGGGAGAAGGATGATAATCTAAAGATTATGGCTGGACCTCTAGTGGCGAAGAATTTTCACGTTGTGCAACTATCTATTCTATATCTTACACATGCTGAAATCCGTTGTCAACTTGTTCTTCTGAATCAATCGGATGTTGATCCCGTAAGATACTGAAAGAGAAGCTGGGATATGTGTGTTTTGCCTTTGTGTTTGGTGCTAGTATGCATGTAAGTTTGGTGGAAATAAATTCTCAATGGCATCAATCTAAAATTCATAACCTATTCTTAAGGAAACTACTTGAATCCATGGAGTAAAAAAATTATGTAATTCAACATGAGAGCTTATAGAACAATTATTATATGTATGTCCTATAACCCCTTAATGCCAACAAAATTGAAAAACAATTTGTAACTGCATCTAACCTAGATTGAGGAACCATTCTCCAAATGATAGAAAAACTCACTGAGTAGAGATAGATTGACTAGGATCCACATCCAAACTCTAATATGCTGATAATTGTTTGGAGAAATGTCATTATCCTCGACTTCGATTAGAGGGCTTACCATTGTAGCTATCAATTCACCATATTTCTTGTTGATAGATTCCTCTGGTAGTCCATGGAACTATACCTAAATAAGAATCCGAGTGACAATTATAGTGGAAAGTACTATATCGGAACCTATTTGTGAAGAACTAAGAGTGCCCCATGGATAGAGTAAGGACCATTATGAAGAAGTATTTCTCAAGATGGAAAGCAAAAAAGGAAAAAATTCCTATCCTTGAAAAGCACTTGGACTTGGTGATACCAATGTAACTTAACATAATCTCTCAATATATCCAAGTTCAAGTGACGATAGTCAACTAAATAGCCCTAGAGACATAACTTGAACTTATCCCTATGAAACTAAATGTTTAGAAACTGATGAACCACCAGAGGTCCCCTACGATATAATCCCACTCAATTTGGAGACAAAAGGGCACTAGGATGTATTTCTCTTCTTTCTTCTAAGATGTTGCCACCATATGCTGAGTCACTACTTTCTGACCATCCCAATTGACGAAAATACGGAATGTTTGCTATTAGCTATTAGGAGAAGAATAGATGTGAGCCACTTAGTAAGGATCACTTCAAATAGAACTAAAAACACACATCCTCCAGACACTTGTGTCGTGTTTATCCTTTAGGTATGTCTTGTTTAAATCTCTAAAATCAAAACATATGCTCCAATTACCTGTGTCCTTTTTTACTATAATTGAGTTAGACTGCCAGATAAGATATTGAACCTTTTTTATTATGTGAGAACCCGAAAAATTATTTTATATTTTATTTTATTTCTTTGAAGGCATTTTCTTTACTTAAATTATTGTCTTAATTTTTTAGATATTTTTATAAGTGAGTCAAGTTTTTAAATCATTTTCATTGTATAAGTTAGTACATGTTAAGTTCGTAATGCATTATGGAAGTGGGACCCACTAGTGAGGTGTGTGCAATAAATTTTTGAAGATTAGAAAGAGTTTTGTACAAACGGAGATTATTTTATAAGGTGTTAAGAGATAATTAGAGGTTGACTAGATATTTTAGCCTTTGGAAGACAAAGAGATGAGGATTAACCATAGCAAACCACTTGTCACAAAAGTCATGGTCCTTTGACTTTGACTAAAACTTTCTTAACCCTTTAATTAACAAAAAAATTGGCCAAAAATCCTATCACCTTTCATCTTCCTTTGGCCAAAATTTTGAGTGAGAAAAAGAGAGAAAAATTTCAACTTCCAACTTCCAATCTTGCTTGAATCTTGAGTTTTAACCATTAATCTTACAAACTACTCCATAAAATGTGACATCTAAGGAAGATTAAGGGCTTTGGTGGAGTGATTTGGGAGAAAGAAGCACTTGGTTTCCATTTTTTCTTAGGGTATTAAGGTAACTATATCAAGGAACCATCTTCTCTTTTATTACTTGCATATGAGTAGATTTATGGATTGATTTTGGTAGTTTTCATCAAAAATTTCATGGGTTAAGTGGTGGTTGGAAAATTTCAGCTTTGAGTAATAAATTTTAGCCTTGATATGATGAGTTGAGTTTGGCTATGATCTAGTAGCTTTTCCATGTGAATTTTCTAGCTTTCATATGTTATTTTGGCTTGATTGTAGAAAATTTCAGCTTGTAGAGGAAAATTTCAGCCCAGGGTTTCCATTTTTCAGCTTTATTATGATAGTTTTTGAGCTAGATAATTGGCTATTTTGGGTGGTTTTGTGGCCTTAAAAAAGTGTATTTTATAACCTATAAATTGTGGTTGTGATCAAGGTTGGATTGAGATGAATATTGATGTTGAGTTTGGTTGCAAAAGTTTAGAAAATAAGGGGAAGTGTTGCCGAAAAATTTTTCGTAGGAGATTCTGAACAGTTTTGGGAAATCTATTATATCTTGGTGTAGAAAAATCCAAATTGAGTTCTTCTTTGCATTTGAAACTAGATTCAGAGTACATTCTACCGTGAAAATTTCAAAATTTTTCTCAATTCCTATGGATATCTATGATTTTCCAAAATTGCCTGAATTTTCACACCTGCTCTGTTTTTCGACCTGATGAAGTAGCAACTTGAGATTGGAATTTGACTAATTTATAGACAGAATCTTACAAATGTTATTCTGGAAAATTGTAGTCCGTTGAGTCTATTTTCCAACGGTATAAAGTTTATAAATTTTGGACTTAAGAAACTTGTGAGATGATTTTTCAAACAGTGTCGTGCAAAACTGGAGAAAATTCTGTTTTCTAAAGTTGTTCTTGCTTCCATTTCCAACTTTAAGTTGGAGTTGTTAAGCCATTTTGAGTTTGATTTTATGATTGGAATTGAGGTTTTCTCACAACTTTATGCCTTTGAGTTAAATAGTGATTGCTGATTGTTCGAGACCGAGTTTCCCTACTAGCTCTTAGTTATTATTCGAATAGCACGTAGCATGAAATCCTTATTTGATGGTGCTAAAGGTTTAGCATAAGATGGTAGGATTTATGAAGAAGAATTCTCGTTATAACTTGGTACTTGAATGGTGAATTTGTGGCTCTTAGACCATTATACCTTGTTAACCCCTAAATCACTACTTATACGTGGGTTTCACTTAAAACTAGGGTGTTTTAAAGAATGAGTGACTTTTCTTCCCGAGTCACTTGTTGAATGTGTTGACAAGAGTAAATGTTATTATATCACCTTACTACATACTTCATTTGAAACCTTATTTTGTCTCATTTAAATTTGTATTTTTGACTTTAGCGTCAAAAATTTTTCCTTATGGTTTGAGCAAAGATAGGTGATACTTTTGACTAAAAGCTTGCACTTGGGGATTCGACTACTTTAGTCAAATGTTTTAAAATGGTGAATTTCTTTAGTTCACTAACCCTATATATTTGATCACAGGTTTCAAAAGTGAATACGTGGATCCTTTCGCCGAGGAAAGTTAATTTTTCGAAACGCGGTGAGTGTTCTAACTGCTTGTTCCATGCTCATTGTTGCTAGAAATTTGCTAGACACTTGATTTGATATTTCATAGGGGAATGTGTACTTTATCGCATTTGATCTAACTAGACTAAACACTAGATATCTCATTCATGCAAGTACAAATAACTTGATTTATATGTGACCTGTATATTGACTTAAAATACTTGAAATGCTTGAAAATGTGACTTGTTAGGCATTACTTGTGACTTGGTCATGGCTAGGCGAGTGTGTCCTTATTCGCACTTGACCTCCATGAATTTGAAATAATTGATCCCGCGTGCAGACTTGCATGTTTATATGCATAGTTGTGTACCGGCTGCATTCTTCTTATAGCGGTTGAATAGTAGATTGGCTACATTCCTTTTGCAGCGGCTGAAATAGGCCTTGGACCCTTATCCTAGACGTCGGATAAGTGAAAACTTGGGTTACTCATGCATATGCGTGAATGTAGGTCGGTAACGGCTGAACTGATCCCTCGTTGGATTTCTTGATTGAGACCAGCCTCAGAGCGGTCGGGTAAGTTGGGAAACATTGGGTAAAGGACGAAGTTCCTAACCTTTTTACTCCTGACTAGAATTCCTGATTTGATCTTGTGACATATCTGAATACGGAGTATTTAGTGACAACTAACGTCTCCAATCATTACCTGCGTGAGCGTTGGATGACAGCCAACGACTCCACTCTTGAATACATGAATATTTGGGATTTTAAGTCAGATCATGAATACTTGAATATTTGGAACTATAAGCCTAATCCAGGGATTGTTGGTCGAATCGACCCGGCAAGAACTTAGTCGAGTAGATCGACGAATTTTGGGTACTTCTTTGACGTTCGGGCCGGGTAGGGGGATGATCGGTGGACGGAGATTGACATTTAGTGGTGATTTACGAACATTATAATTTCATGGTTGACGGAGAGTCAACGGACCCTAGACAAGCTGTCGTGGAACCTGCTCCTTAGAGGAGCCTATATCCTTTGCCATGAACGTGTTTTTTACTCTATACCATTGCATGATCTATTTAGTTACCTGTTTTATTATGCATTATGTCCTGTTCTATTTGAATTTGATTTAATAGTATCATACCTACTATTTTACCAGCCTGTTTACTTGGAACCTTAGTGGGTTTCTAACTCATTTCTTTTAGTTTGTTTTTCGTAACAGATATTGGCAACGGGGAAAATAGACGGTTCGAGAGTTGACGTCTAATTTTAAGTTATTTACCATCCTAGTTGTATTTGGTGATTTGATTAAATGACTTAGAGTTTATTCGTTCGATTGTATTGATGATCTTTATCCCGATTTTCTGATACTTACAAAATAATTGGATAATACTAATATTTTTTTCAATGAGAAAGCTTTTCAGCTCTAAAGAAATTTGATTCAAAAAGTAATTGAAAGAAGAAAAAGAAAGTCAAAAACTGTCGGATGCTCACAATGGTAATATCGGATGTCCGATAGACAAGGCAGACACAGAAAGATCATATCGGACGAAGAACATCATCACCGGACGTCCGAATGAATTGAAATGACTTTTCAAACTCTTTGTTCGCTTTCGGATGTAAACATCGGAAGTATCGGATGTCCGAAAGAATTGAAAAGATTTTTCAAACTCTCGGTCCGCTTTCTGACACAATCATCAGAAGTACCGGACGTCTGATACTCCCAACGGCTAGTTGACTCTTCAACTACCTTTATCCGTTGGAAGTATTAATGAAATACTTTCTTGGCATCATATAAATAGTGCATGGTCAGAAACTTTAAAAGAACTTTTGCATATTGAGAATACAAAAGATCAAGAGTAGTTTTAGTGTGAAAATACTCTCCAAGGAACATTTGTACTCTTTGTAGTGAAAGATTCTTTGTAAGTTTTTCATTTGTGAGTGAATACTTCAATAGTGTAGCCTTGTGAGGGTTATCCTGAGAGATCGTAAAACTTCTTAACTTGATCGAGTGAAACTTGGGCCAAGGAGGAAGTGAGCATTCCCTTGTACACAAGATTGGTTGTATTTCATCAATTTGAAGAATTTTATTTTGTGAATTGATCTTCGAGTTTAAGAGGGGCTTGGTAGTCAATTGGTTTGCTATTATTCTCTTTTTATTTATCTATTATCTTGTGATCCTTAAATTGCATATCTCTTCTACTTCTCTCAAGTGATATTGCTCCTTTATTGATTAATTCATTGTGTGATCACTAATAAAAGAGGGTAAATTTCGTATTGAGTAAAAAGTGCCCATAATCTGATTAGTCTTTTAATCAACCTAATTCACCCCCTCTTAGGTTGTCTTCAGGGCCTAACAATTGATATCAGTGTTTGGTCTCCTAGAGATTAAATTCAAGCGGCTTATGAGTAAAGATGACAACCAATAATGTCATATTTTTTGAAGGACAATCTGTAACTAGACCTCCAATGTTTAATGGATCAGATTATATGAGTTGGAAAGAGAGAATGATTATTTTCTTGCAATCAATTGACATTGGACTGTGATTTATTGTTAATGAAGGTCCATATAATACCTCTATAGTAGATGAAAATACTCATAGATCTATACCAAAAATAAGAAATGAATTGACTGTAGAGGATAGAACTCATTTCACTTTAAATGCAAAAGTGATGAATGTGTTATATAATGTTTTAGACTAGAATGAATCTATTAGGGTCAAATACTGTAAGACTGCTAAAGAGATTTGAAACAAATTGAGAGAAATTCATGAACGCAATGTAAATGTTAGAGAACAGAAGAAGTCTATCTTGGTTACTAAATATGAGTCGTTTAAAATGGAATCTCAAAAAAATATTGATAAAATGCATTGTAGATTTAGTGATCTTATTAAGAATTTAGAGGTTCTGGAAAAGGAATACTCCTTAGAAGAGAAAAATAGAAAAACCTTGAATGCTTTGTCAAAAGATTGGGAGAGTAAAGTGACTGCTATTGAAGAGACGAAAGATTTGAATTCAATGCCCTATTGAATCTCTTATAAACTCTCTAACTTCTTATGAGTTGAAACTTAAGACCAAGGTACAAGAAAAAAAAGATGCAAAAGAAAAAAGAAACATTGCTCTAAAAGCATCCTAAGATGAAGATGACTCAGTTTCATTGGATGGAGAAGATATGGATATTGATGACAATGACTTAGCTCTCATCACAAAAAGTTTCAAGAGAATCTTCAACAAAAGTAGATTCAGAAAAGGAGGACCTAGCAATCCGAATTTTAATCAATTCAACAATATAAGAAACAAAGGAAAACAAGAGGCCAACAAAAAGTAACATGACAAATGCTATGAATGCGGCCAACTTAGTGTCCAATGAAGAAGAAGAAAGAAGGAAGAAAATCAAGATTCAACAAATTTCAAATCACATGGAATGAGTGCAACTCCATTGGTGAAATTGAAGAGGAAGAACAATCTGCTCAAATGGCTTTTATGGCTATTGGAAACAATGAGGTAACAACTTGTAACTCTCAACTTAAAAGTGATGATGAAATTGATGATGATTTTGAATCCTTCATTAAAAAATTACATGATAGTTTGAAAGAATCTTATACCAGAAATAAGAAATTAAAACAAAAATTAGGTTTCTTCTTCAGGACAATGCACATCTTTTTCAAGAAAATAAAAAGTTGAAAACTGAAAATGATCACTTGAAAAAGGGTGAGATTGATCTACAAAATGAACTTGATAGAAAAACAAGGGTTTGTGAAATGTTCAAATAAGAACAAGATGATTTGAAAAGAAGAATGGACAATCTAAATGAGTTGCTCCAACATAAAAAATAAAACTGTTTTCAAGGCAACGGATCAAAGTCTCATCTTGGCACTCATGAAAAGAAGTTAAATTCTGGTGCAAATGAATTTACTATTCATAAAAGAAGAGAAGTAAGATCTATTAAACCTTTTTATGCAAATAACTCTTTAGTTATCTGTAGTTTTTGTTGTCAAAAAGGTCACATGAAAAGCAATTGCTATGTAAGAAAAAACATGAGAAGAGACATAAAATGCATGTGGATAGTTAGACATGATACTAACTCTCAAGGACCCAAATGATTAAAAGGTACCAAATATTATTTCTTGAATTCTTATGTAGGTGAACTTGGTAAACATCATTAAGAAATCAAGATGGTTCATAGATAGTGAATGTTCAAAACACATGACCGGTGATCCATCACAATTCATAAAACTCAATCCAAAATTAAGTGAAAAAGTCATATTTTGAGATAATATGAAAACTAAAATAATTGGAGTAGGAGATGTTGTAAGAATGGTGAGACTTTTGTTCATAATGTTCTTTTAGTTGATAATTTGAGTTATAACTTGCTAAGTGTTAGTCAATTATGTGATAGAAATTTGTTAGTTTTGCTCAAAAAGCATAAGTGTTTAGTTCTTGATTCAAAATTTAACATCATTTTCAAATGAAAAAGATTCAATGACATTTATGTTGTGATTCTTGAAAATATTAATCCCTCTAACTTTCAATGTCTTAAAGTCTCAAATAAAAATCTTTGATTGTGACATAGAAGGTTTTGTCATTTCAATATAGATTTGTTAAAAGAAATTTTCAAAAAAATTCTTGTTAGAGATTTGTCAAAAATTAAGTTTGAAAAGGACAAAATTTGTGATGCTTGTCAATTTGGAAAACAAACCAAAGTAATTCAAAAATTGTGCTTCTACTTCAAGACCATTTGAGTTTTTACAACTTGATTTATTTGGTCCTACATAAATTGCTAGTTTAGGTGGTAAGAGATATTGCCTTGTAATTGTTGATGATTATTCTAGATACACTTGGATGATTTTTCTTGCTTATAAAGATGATACTTTCAAGAATTTTGCTATCTTATTTACAAAATTTCAAAATCTACTTGGTTTGAATATTGTTAAAATTAGAAGTAACAATGGTTCAGAATTTAAATTTTATGGGTTTTCGAAATTTTGTGATCACAATGGAATTACATATGAGTTTTCAATTGCAAGAACCCCTCAACAAAATGGTGTTGTTGAAAGAAAGAAAGAATAGAACTCTTCAAGAAGTCGCAAGAACCATGTTAAGTGAGTGCAACTTATCAAAATATTTTTAGGCTGAGGCCGTAAATACGACATGCTATGTAATGAATAGAACTCTCTTGAGACCAATTTTAAACAAAACTTCTTATAAGTTAATTTTTGGTAAAAAGTCAATTATTGGATATTTCAAAATTTTTGATTGCAAATGCTTTACTCTAAATATCAAGGAGCATCTTGAAAAGTTTGATAAGAAAATCGATGAAGGTATTTTCTTGGGTTATTGTGAAAATAAAAGAGGATATAGGATCTATAATACAAGGACTCTTGCCATAAAAGAAGCCATACATATCACATTTGATAAAACTAATGATGATATTTTCAAGAGTAGTTGTGAAGATGATGATGTAGGTGCGCAAGAAGGATTTAAGAAACTCACGATTCAAAATGAAGAAAATACTCCATTACAAGACAAATCAAAAGAGGATGATCTTCAAGAAAATCAAGCGTTAGAAGAAAATGACAAGGGTGTTAGTATACCTAAAGATCTTCCAAAAACTTGAAAGTTTGCTCAAAATCATCCTAAAGAACTCATTATTGGTAATCAATCCGAAAAGGTAAGAACTCGCTCCTCATCTAAACAATTAATGGATAATTTTGTTTTAGTCTCTTGTTTCGAGCCTAAGAATGTTAATGATGTTTCGAAAGATGAAAAATAGATTTTGGCCATGCAAGAGGAACTAAATTAATTTGAAATAAACAAAGTTTGGACTCTAGTTAAAAGGCCTCAAAGTCATCCTATTATTGGTACAAAATGGGTCTTTAGAAATAAATTGAATGATAAAGGTAAAATTGTGAGAAATAAGGCTAGACTATTGGTTAAAGGGTATGCTCAAGAAGAGGGAATAGATTTTGATGAAACATTTGCTCCCGTAGATAGACTAGAATCAATTAGAATGTTTCTCGCATTTGCATGTTTCAAGAATTTTAAATTATTTCAAATGGATGTTAAAAGTACTTTCTTAAATGGATTTATTGATTAAGAGGTTTATGTTGACCAACCTCCCGATTTTGAAAATAAGACATATCCAAATCATGTGTTTAAACTTTCAAAAGTTTTGTATGGGTTAAAGTAAGCTCCAAGAGTTTGGTATGAACGTTTAAGTGATTTTTTGGTTGAGAATGGTTTTAGAAGCGGTATTGCGGATACCACTCTTTTCACTAAATAAAACTCCAATGATCTTCTAATTGTGCAAATATATGTGGATGATATTATTTTCGGTGTTACTAATGAGTGTTTATGCAAGGATTTTTCACTACTATGCAAAATGAGTTTGATATAAGTATGATGAGAGAGTTAAATTTCTTCCTTGGAGTGGTTCAAACTCAAGAGAGTACATTCATTAATCAAGCAAAGTATACAAAGGACCTTCTCAAAAGATTCGGAATCCACCAAACTTGACAAAGACGAAGAAGATGTGAATATTGATAAGAAGAAACATAGAGGTATGATTGGAAGCTTACTTTATTTAACCGCAAGTAGACCCGATATTATGTTTGTCGTTTGCTTGTGTGCTTGTTTCCAATCTTGCCCTAAGAAATCTCATTTAATTGCTGTTAAAAGAATTTTTAGATATTTAAAGGAAATCTTGAATTATGGTCTTTGGTATCCAAAATGTCATGAATTTGTCCTATGTGATTTTTCGAATGCTGATTTCGGTAGGTGTAGGATAGATAGAAAAAGTACTAGTGGAACATGTCATTTTCTTGATAATTGTTTGGTATCATGGTTTAACAAGAAATAAAATGCTATCTCTTTATTTATGGCGGAAGCGAAATATGTAGCCGCCGGCCCATGTTGAGCTCAATTGTTATGGATGAAATATATCTTGAATGACTTTGGAGTTGTCTATGATTGTATACCTATGTATTGTGATAACACGAGTACCATAAATTTGACAAAAAATTCCATTCAACACTCTAGAACAAAGCACATAGACATAAAGTATCATTTCATTCATAATCTTGTCCAAAAGGATGAAATTTGTATAAAATATGTTTGTTCAAAAAACCAAATTACTGATATTCTTACAAAAAATTTACCTTTGGATCAATTTATATTTTTAAGGACAAAATTGAACGTTTTGAAGAAGACTATTTAAAATTTTTCAACCAAACTTTATCGGACGTCCGACAGTTGATGAAAGGATATCTGACAGTGTTCTAAACCATTTTTCAGAAAAGTTTTGCTTTAGACGACTTTCTTCGTTCGGCCGTCCAACACTCAAAAAAGGTGTATTATAAAGGGCACTTCTCTTCATTTGGTTCTGAAATACTCTCTCTCTCAGACGCATCCCTTTTTTTCCCTCTAATTTCAAAAATTCAAATTCGTTTCTTCTCAAGACAAATTTCAAAAAATTGATTCCACAAATAAACTCACAGCCTCTTTGCAAACTGATTAGCATCTAAACTTTCTTCTAACTGTCAAACATTCATCTGATCCCAAATTTCATCAGAAAATCTAGTTTTTAAAAATTCACCCACGTTGGTAGATTCGAGCATTCATCTTCGTCTAGATAGCAAAATTAGTCCATTTCATCCATATTCTTATCACATTCTGCAAGAAAATCACTCGACATTTCACTATGATACGATTGAGAGGTGGGTCTTTCAGTACCGGACGCACAATCTCACTTAGAGATGAAGAAACTGTGGTGCCATCAACAAGAAAATCTGCTGTCAGTCTGAAAAACGTAGTAAGAAATGGAAACGGCTTGAACAAACTGATGTAAGGATCAAAGACAACTTAAGAAGGGGGTGAATTAGGTGGTTTAAAAACTAACCAAGATGTGAGTCACTTTTTCTCGAACTTGTCCTCTTTTTCTAAAGGACCTAACAAAGGAACAATTAATGAATAAGCAGAAGTGATTGTGAGTAGAAGAAACAAGCAGTTTATATTGCAAAGACAGTAAGTAAAGAGATGGAATACCAATCAAATTCGACTTGAGTTTGAATATCACTTTATATAGCAAGTTTCTTCAAGTTGATCAACTTATAATCAATCTCTTGTGTACAAAGGAAGGATCACTTCCTCCTTGTCTCAAGTCTCACTTGATCAAGCAAGGAAGTTTTATAATTACTCGGATAACCCTAACAAAATTACACTATTGAAGAAATTGAAACGCACTTGAAAAGCTTATTGAAAATTACACAACTAAGAGTACAAATCTTCTTTTTGGAGTATTCTTACACTTGAATCACTCAAGATCTGATGTAGTCTTAATGTGCAAAAGTGATTCTGAAATGGTTGACTTCTTCTATTTATAAAAGGCCAAAAAGTACTCTAATAAATGCTGTCAACGGATAGAAGGCAGCTGAAAAGTCAACTAGCCGTTGGTGATGTCAAACGTCCGGTAGGCAGGTTTTCCGTGTCCGATCGCAGGTAGTGAATTCAAGAAGTTTTTCTTCAAATGTTTAGGACGTCCGGTGCTTCAATACTTTGCGTCCGAAGTGTCGCATCATTTGTCGGACGTCCGGTACTCAGGTATTGTTCGTCCGAACGAAATCAGTGAGTTTAGAGTGCTAGGTTCATTTTCTTCGGACGTCCGAGAGTGAGTTCCTTATGCGTCCGAAGTTGCTCGAAAGTTGTCGGACGGCCGATGCAGACTTTTTGTGTGTCCGACACATCCATCAATATTTGTTAGCCAGTTTTGCTCCAAATCTGAAAATGTCTATTTTGAGGAATATTAGTGTCATCCATTTTTTTTGTCATCATCAAAAGATACGGACTGAGATGAACAATCTCCCCCTTTTTGATGATGACAAAACAATGGATGGAGCAAAAGAAATAAGAAATTTTAAGTATAGCTCCCCCTTACACATACTCCCCCTTACATAATGCATCTTCTTCTTTGCATCTCCCTTCGGCTCAGAAGAGGTTGACTCCCCCACACATAGAGAGATCATATTCAATCCATTTCTCCCCTTTTTGTCATCATTAAATCAACCATGGTCATATTAAATCAACCATGCTCAGCATTCATGCAACAAATCATGAGTTAACAAATCATAGGAATACCAAATTCATTACTGACCAACAGACATTCTTCCAGAATATTGTCTAACAAATTCATATCCAAAATATTGTCTAACAAACAGTGTCAGACATTCATTCAAAAAACATAGGAATAACAAGTCACGAGTTCAAAGCACACAAAAATATTCAAATATTCTTACAGACCAGCAGTGAAAGAGAAAGTAGAAGTCTTAATACAAAACACATAAATATTGAAACGCAAAGGATGCCAAGAACTAATTATGAACTACCATGAGGTGCATGTGCCTAGGAGTGCCTAAAATGTGATTTTGGAGGATCCAGGCCTTCTTCTACCCAGACGAAACTGAGCAGGGTCTTCTTTCTCAGTGTCCTCATTCTCATCATCGTCATCTTCTTCAATTGCCGGAGCTTTTCCCTTCTCTTGTGGTTGAGAACTGGAGGCACGGTACTCTGGGGTGGTCTCAGTGGTTGGCTCAGTTCTAGGCTCCTTTCGGTGTGCATTTTTATTTTTAGGAGAAATGGGAGGTACGAGTAGATTCCTTTTGACAACAAAGGTAGCTTGTTGATCAGAAGTCATGGTCATCATCAATCCATCTTCAAGAAGCAAGATATGTTGTTTGAGGTCCTCAAGCAGAGTGATGACCTCAAGGTTGGATGAAGAAAATTTAGAGGCTGATTTTCTGGGATGAATGGTGAATACATTGACTGGTCATGAGGAGTCTTAGGGGTGACAGGAGTTTCATAAAGATTTTTTCTCCTAGACTCAGAGACAGTTTCTTTGTAGCACCAGTTTCTTTCTCCTAGCCGTTGGTGGTGTCGGACGTCCGATAGGCAGATTTTCCGTGTCCGATCGCAGGTAGTGAGTTCAACAAGTTTTTCTTGAAATGTTTAGGACGTTCGGTGCTTCAATACTTTGCATCCGAAGTGTCGCACCATTTGTCGAACGTCGGTACTCAGGTATTGTTCGTCCGAACGAAGTCAGTGAGTTTAGAGAGTTAGGTTCATTTTCTTCGGATGTCCGAGAGTAAGTTGCTTATGCGTCCGAAATTGCTCGAAGGTTGTCAGACGGCCGATGTAGACTTTTTGTACGTCCGACACATGCATCAACATTTGTTAGCCAGTTTTGCTCCAAATCTGAAAAAGTCTATTTTGAGCAATATTAGTATCATCCATTTGTTTTGTCATCATCAAAAGATACGGACTGAGATGAACAACTGAGCCACAATCTACTCCATTGCCCAGATTCATTGATGATGGTGCCGGAGATAAATTTGAGTGGATTTCACAAAAAGGTTTCATCACTCAAAGAACCATCGTTCCCTCTGAATTCCGTAAGCTTGATTTAGATCCAGTTCTTCAATTTTTTGAATTCTAAAAATGGTTTCATATTCTGTCTCTGCCCAACAGCTACTATCCTGAAATGTTACATTAGTTTTTTGTGAATCTTAAGAAGGGTAGCTCTCATACTGAACTCATTTCTCGTGTTAATAGAGTGGACATTCTTTTTACTCCTGATGTTGTCAATCTTGTTTTGAAAACAAAAATTGAAGAAGGCTGCCGTAGTAAAATTGTAAATTTTTTCTCATATGAAGAATTTTCAACTGTTTATCATCATTTTCATATTGAAAAACTGATGGCTTACTTTTATACTCACTTTAACACACCTGCTGAGGCCAAGTTGGAGGATCTTAGTCCTCAAAATCTGATCATGTTTACAATCATCTCAAATCTACTGGTTCTTACTGACAGTCACAGGACTGATGCAAACAAAATGAAACTTTTTCTGTTTTATTGCTTTGTTGAGAAAATTCGAATTGACTTTGGTTTTGTCATGTGTAAATTTCTGCTCAAACTCAGTACTGACAGCAGTAGGAAACTTTCTTATGAAAAATTTTTAACTCTAATCTTTGCTCATTTCAAAATTCCTTTCACTGAAATATCTCCAAAAGAAACTTCTTCCTCTGTTTTTACCAAAGCATATTTTGAGAGAAAAAATATCAGATTTTTTGATGACCACTGGTGTTATGAGGAAGCTATCTTGGAGTCTCGAACCAAAAGTCATCATGAAACCTCTGCTACTCCTAGACCTTCCAAACAGTCTCATCTTACTTCACCTTTTTTCATTCATTCTCGCAAATTCTCTTCTCAACCCACTTCATCCACTAACGAAGTCATTAGGCTATTAAAGGATCTCAAGAGTCATGTTTTTCTTCTCGAAAATGGTCTAATGATGACCATGTCACCTAAGCAATAGGCTGCATTCTTAGATAAAAGAAATCTGCTTATACCTCCTGTTTCACAAGAGGAAGAACCTACACATGAAAAGGAGCCACGAACTGAGCCCATTTCTCCCACTGCTGAAGTAGATGTCTCGAGTTCTCAGCCTACTCCTCATGATCTCCCATCTTCAGAAAAAGACAAGACTCCAGCCACTGAAGGAAGTGAAACAGATGATGAAGAGACTGAAGATGAATTGGATCCCTCTCAGTTTCGTCTTGCAAGAAGAAGACTCGGATCGTCTAAGATCACACTTTAGGCACTCTAGGGTCATTTGCACTTCATATTAGGATGCATTTTCAATTTTTTTTGTAATATTTTTGATATTTTTGATGTTCCATACTATGTTTCCTTGACATTTTTTTGAATGTTACCATTAATGACTTTTGGCTGTTATGAATGTTGGTATCATTGATGTTTCTTAATATCCGTTGCTATTATTTTTCTGTTGATATTGGCTATTTTCTGGTTTTATGATGACAAAAGGGGGATAAATTACTGAATGATTTTAAATTGGTTATGCATGCTATGTGTAAGGGGGAGTTTTTGATGGAAATTACTTTGCTCATGGCTTTACTCATGTTGGTACTGAATGACTTTGAATTGGTTATGGATGCTATGCGTAAGGGGGAGCTTTTTGCCCAAATTTTTTCAAAACATCATCTATTGTTTTGTCATCATCAAAAAGGGAAAGAATGATGATCTTAATCCCGATTTTTTGATACTTACAAAGTAATTGGATAATATTAATTTTTTTTAATGAGAAAACTTTTCAACTCTAAAGAAATTTGATTCAAAAAGCAATTGAAAGAAGAAAAAAGAAGTCGAACGCTGTCAGACGCTCACAATAGCAATACCGGACGTCGTCCACTTTCGGAAGTACCAGACGTCCGAAAGAATTGAAAAGATTTTTCAAACTCTCTGTCTACTTTTGGACGCAAGCATCAGAAGTACCGGACGTCCGATACTCCAAATGGCTAGTTGACTCTTCAGCTACCTTCTATCCATTGAAAATATTAATGAAGCACTTTCTTGGCATCATATAAATAGTGCATGGTCAGAAACTTTAAAAGAATTTTTGCACACTGAGAATACAAAAGATCAAGAGTAGTTTTTGTGTGAAAATACTCTCCAAGGAACATTTGTACTCTTTGTGGTGAAAGATTCTTTGTAAACTTTTTATTTGTGAGTGAATATTTCAATAGTGTAGTCTTGTGAGGGTTATCCTGAGGGATTGTAAAACTTCCTAACTTGACGGGGTGAAACTTGGGGCAAGGAGGAAGTGAGCCTTCCTTTGTATACAAGATTCGTTGTATTTTATCAATTTGAATAAACTTGTTTAGTGAATTGGTCTTCGAGTTTAAGAGGAGTTTGGTAGTCAATTGGTTTGCTATTCTTCTCTTTTTATTTATCTATTATCTTGTGATCCTTAAATTGTATATCTCTTTTACTTCTCTCAAGTGATATTGCTCCTTTATTGATTGATTCATTGTGTAATCACTTAGAAAATAGGATAAATTTTGTATTGAGTAAAAAATGCCCATAATATGATTAGTTTTTTAATCAACCTAATTCTACCCCCTCTTAGGTTGTATTCAGGCCTAACATATATGTATATAAGTAGGGATAATTTGAAACATTGGATGGTTTGTAATGTTTAACCATGAAGTTTTGATACTCATTTTACGGTTAATACTATTAGAGTTTGGGAATTATTATTATTTTATGAGATTCATGAGTGAATCCTAGCGAGAGTTAGGCAGGCGGTCCGCCAAACCCTTAGGTACGCCCTAGGGGAAGGTGGGGCTGTCATAGGTGGTATCAGAGCCGGTGAGTTTCGGGTCAAGTGGTGTTATGGTCTCGCTTATGTGAATAAGTGTAAAGGACTAGGTGCTCTTCTTGGGCGGAATCTATAAATCATGACTGTTATAGACGTAAAACCTTTATCATGATACTTGGAGAAGATAGATATGTACGTCAGGTAAGAATCTCTAATATGGGTGATTTATTCTTGGGACCAGCTGGCTCGAGTTGTGAATTATCTTATTTTGAATTTTTGTACCCGAGTACCAAAAAGTGGAGAGTACTAGAACAAGTGTCGGTATCTTGATTGCACCTGAGATAAGTTTTGATAGTAAAGGTCAAGGCGCGGAAGATTCTAATATTTGACTTAGGAATTGAACTGATCGAGAGGATTGAATCTAAGAGTGCTATCATGGACTAATCTAGTAATAGTCTGGCTAGAATTTCTATAGACGATGGCTAGATAGTAGTGTATGTTGAGAAATTAGCACTGAAGACCTATTTCCCTTTTCCTATGAACGTGAGAATTTGATAAGTGTTTACTTGATTTTAAGGCGATTTAACTGCAACTATATAGGTATTTCTACCCTTCTTGTGATATTAGATACCCATAGTTCAGTTCTTGATGAACTACTTTTGCCTATACTTCCATGATACCTATCAATTTACGTCAAAGTATGGACTTGGTTTTGATTATTATCGTCCGAGATTGAGAGTTTTGGAATTATGTATAGAGATCTTGAGAAAAAGGATTTTGGTTCTATACTTGTATACAAAAACTTGAGATAGGGTGTGGAACTTTTGATGTACGAAGTATGCTTTAAGGTTTCATTATGTATATAAGTGATAATGGTATTCCTTTTGTTAAGACCCTAGAATAGGAATAAGTGGCATAGTATCTTGAGGTATTGCCTTACCTGTGTTTCACTTCCTCGTCTTTCTCATTGGAGAATAGCTAAATTTTACCTTTCATGGTTGGATTGGAAGTGAATGAACTTAAAAGTTATATGGCTAGAGTTTCTAATTGTAATTAGTTACATATTTCGATCCTTTGATTTGCCTGATAGGCTATTATTTGAGTTTAAGTGAACGGTGAAATGACAACTATGACTGATATGCATAAGGAAATAGAGATTTTTCAAAAGGAAATAGAGTTCTAAAGAGATTAGCTGAATATTGGGAAGGACGATGGAAACAAAAATATTTGGAGAAAATTGTGCTACTGCACAAGAACATAGAACCGAAAAAAAAATATGAAGGGATCTCGGAGGAAGTGCTAAATAAGTTTGAATTGGTGCATTTGCCTAGTCAAGTAGCCTCTCAAGACATTTCTAGTAATCAAGTAAAAAGGGGTGAAGGAAGCTCTCGTGATACTAAAGGAAAATGTAAAGAGATTAGTGAAGATGAACTTGTTATGAAAGATAAAGAGAAGAAGAAAAGGAAGAATGGACACTTCAAGAAAAGATGTGTAGCTGCTAAATATGAAACATGTGACAAAATTCATACTGGATCACGTTATCTAAAAACTGATGCATGTTTTAAATGCAACCAACTTAGACATCAAGTGAGGAATTGCCCAAATAAATGAGTTTCGTGATGCTGAAACTGCTGTAATAGTCGAAGTTTGCAAGTAGTGATATTTTACCCGAAATAGTTGTATTTATTGGAATAGGTGTTATGCAAACTTTATGTAATAAGTTGTATCTCTATTAGAAACAGTGAACTTGGAGCCTGATATTTTAGTTAGTGATATTAAATGTCTATGGTTGGGCAGCATTGAATCTCTATCCATGAATTAATTATCATAATTTAGTCTTAGATTTAAGCTAGAATTCTTCATTTGTGGTTCGAAAAGAAGAAATTTTGATTAGAGAGGAAGATGCAGGTCTAGTGGTACAATTGTAAAGTTGAGAGGTCCCTTACATTGTCGATGATTTGTCAATATACAGTGTATGAGTTTAAGAGCTAATGAGGGTAGTAACCAAGTTGTGCAGTAGTGATTTCTTCTTATCAACGAGTCCTATGTTCATATTATCTTGTACCTTTTGATACTTTCATTGATCTTTCTTAGCATGCTAATTTAACTATTACGTTGTTAAGATTTTCTTTTAGACAAGTTCGTGGTAGTGGTATGAATGAAAGGAAGCTCTTGAGAAGTAGAGAAAATGTGAGAATTTCGAGAACGAATTTCTTTTAAGGGGAGAGAATGTGAGGACCCGAAAAATTATTTTTTATTTTATTTTATTTTATTTATTTGAATGCATTTTCTTTACTTTAAATTATTGCCTTAATTTCCTAGATATTTTATAAGTGAGTTAAATTTTTAAATCATTTTTCTTGTACAATTTAGTATATATTAAGTTCGTAATGCATTATGAAAGTGGAACCCACTAGTGAGGTGTGTGTGATAAATTTTTGAAAATTAAAAGGAGTTTTGTGCAAACGAAAATTATTTTATAAGGTGTTAAGAGGTAATTAGAGGTTGACTAGATAGTTTAGCTTTTGGAAGACAAAGAGATGAGGATTAACCATAGCAAACCATTTGTCACAAAAGTCATGATCCTTTGACTTTAACTAAGACTTTCTTAACCCTTTAATTAACAAAAAAATTGCCCAAAAATCCTATCACCTTTCATCTTCCTTTGGCCAAAATTTTGAGTGAGGAAAAGAGAGAAAAAATTCAACTTCCAACTTTCAATCTTGCTTGAATCTTGCAAACTACTCCATAAAAGGTGACATCTAAGGAAGATTAAGAGCTTTGGTGGAGTGATTTGGGAGAAAGAAGCACTTGATTTCCATTTCTTTTTAGGGTATTAAGGTAACTATATCAAGGAATCATCTTCTCTTTTATTACTTGCATATGAGTAGATTTAGGAATTGATTTTGATAGTTTTCATGGAAAATTTCATGAGTTAAGTGGTGGTTGGAAAATTTTAGCTTTGAGTAATAAATTTTAGCCTTGATATGATGAGTTAATTTTGGCTATGATCTAATAGCTTTGTCATGTGAATTTTCCAGTTTTTATATGTTATTTTGGCTTGATTGTAGAAAATTTCAGTTTGTAGAGGAAAATTTCAGCCTAGGGTTTCCATTTTCCAGTTTTATTATGATAGTTCTTGAGCTAGATAATTGGCTATTTTGGGTGATTTTGTGGCTTTAAACAAGTGTATTTTATAGCCTATAAATTGTGGTTTGATCAAGGTTGGATTGAGATGAATATTCGTGTTGAGTTTGGTTGGAAAAGTTTAGAAAATAAGGGGAAGTGTTGCCGAAAATTTTTTTCCCGCAGGAGACTCTGAGCAATCTTGGGAAATCTATTATATCTTGATGTAGAAAAATCCAAATTGAGTTCTGCTTTGCCTTTGAAACTAGATTCAGAGTGCATTTTACTGTGAAAATTTCAGAATTTTTCTCAATTCCTATGGATATTTATGATTTTCCAAAGTTGCCTGAATTTTCACACCTACTCTGTTTTTCTACCTGATGAAGCCGCAGCTTGAAACTGGAATTTGACTGATTTATAGACAAAATCTTACAGATGTTATTCTGGAAAATTGTAGTCCTTTGAATCTATTTTTCAACGGTATAAAATTTATAAATTTTGGATTTAAAAATCTTTCGAGACTATTTTTCAAACAATGTCGCACAAAACTGGAGAAAATTCTATATTCTAAAGTTGTTCTTGTTTCCATTTCCAACTTTAAGTTGAAGTTGTTAAACAATTTTGACTTAATTTTATGATTGGAATTGAGATTTTCTCACAGTTTTATGCCTTGAGTTGAATAGTGATTGCTGATTGTTCGAGACCGAGTTTTCGTACTAACCCTTAGTTATTATTCGAATAGCGCGTAACATGAAATCCTTATTTGATGGTGCTAAAGGTTTAGTATAGGATGGTAGGACTTATGAAGAAAAATTCTAACTATAATTTGGTACTTAAATGGTAAATTTGTGTCTCTTAGACCACTATGCCTTGTTAACCCCTAGATCACTACTTATACGTGGTTTTCACTTAAAATTAGGGTATTTTAAAGAATGAATGACTTTTTTTTCCGAGTCGCTTGTTGAATGTTTTGACAAGAGTAAATGTTATTATATCACTTTACTATATCCTTGCTTCATTTGAAACCTTATTTTGTCCAATTTAAATTTGTATTTTTGACTTTAGCATCAAAAGTTTCCCTTATGGTTTGAGTAAGGATAGGTGATACTTTTGACTAAAAGCTTGCACTTGGAGGTTCGACTATTTTATTCAAATGTTTTAAAACGGTGAATTTCTTTAGTTCACTTACCCTATATATTTGATTACAGGTTTCAAAAGTGAACCTGCGGATCCTTTCACGGAGGAAAGTTAATTTTTCTAAACGCGGTGAGTGTTCCAACTGCATGTTCCATGCTCATTGTTGCTAGAAATTTGCTAGACACTTGATTTGACATTTCATAGGGGAGTGTGTACTTTATCGCACTTGACCTAACTTGACTAAACACTAGATATCTCCTTCATGCATGTACAAGTAACTTGATTTGCATGTGACCTGTATATTGACTTGAAATACTTGAAATGCTTGAAAATGTGACTTGCTAGGCATTACTTGTGACTTGATCATGGCTAGGCGAGTGTGTCCTTATTCACACTCGACCTCCATGAACTCGAAATAATTGATCCTGCCTGCGGACTTGTATATTATGTGCATGATTGTGGATTGGTTGCATTCCTCTTACAGCGGTTGAATAGTAGACCGGCTGCATTCCTCTTGCAGCGGTTGAACTAGGGTTTGGACCCTTATCCTAGACGTCGGGAAAGTGAAAACTTGGGTTACTCATGCACATACGTGAATGCAGGTTGGTAACGATTGAATTGAGCCCTCGTTGGACCTCTTGCTTGAGCCAGCTTAAGAGCGATCGGGTAAGTTGGGCAACATTGGGTAAAGGACAAAGTTCCTAACCTGTTTACTCCTGACAGGAATTCCTGATTTGAACTTGTGACATTTCTGAATACGGAGCATTTAGTGACAACTAATGTCTCCAATCATTACCTGCGTAAGTGTTGGATGACAACCAATGACTCCACTCTTGAATACCTGAATACTTGAGGCTTTAAGTCAGATCATGAAAACTTGAATATTTGGGGCTATAAATCTAACCCAGGGCTAGTTGGTCGAATCGAGCCGGCAAGGACTTGGTCGAGGAGATCGACGAACCTTAGGTACTTCTTTGACGTTCGGGTCCGGTAGGAGGATGATCGGTGGACGGACATTGACGTTTAGTGGTGATCTACGGATATTATAATTTCATGGTTGACGGAGAGTCAACAGACCCTGGACAAGCTGCCGTGAAACCTGCTCCTGAGAGCAGCCTATATCCTTTGCCATGAGCATGTTCTTTACTGTATACCATTGCATGATCTATTTGGTTACCTACTTTATTATGCATTATGTCCTGCTCTATTTGGATTTGACTTAATGGTATCATGCCTGTTATTTTACCTGCCTATTTATTTGGAACCTTACTGGAGTTCTAGCTCATTTTTTAGTTTGTTTTTTCTTAGCAGACATTGGCAACGGGGAAAATAGACTGTTCGAGAGTTGACATCTAACTTTAAGTAATTTACTATCCTAGTTGTATTTGGTGATTTGATTAAATGACTTAGAGCTTATTCGTTCGATTGTATGTATATAAGTAGGGATAATTTGGAATATTAGATGGTCTGTAATGTTTAACCATGAAGTTTTGATGCTCATTTTGCGGTTAATACTATTAGATTTTGGGAATTGTTATTATTTTATGATATTCGTTAGTGAGTCCTAGCAAGAATTGGGTAGGCGGTCCGCCAAACCCTTGGGTACGCCCTAAGGGAAGGTGGGACTGTCACATATTATCTTTGAACCAAGAATTTTGTCCACCTCGTCGAAAATGGCTTCATTGCGCTCTACCCTAAAGTTCTTTTTCTTCAGTTTAACACACTTTACCCAGAAATCTACATTAAGTTTGTGGATCATCAATTCTCTAGGGATCCCAAACATGTCTTCCATTATCCATACAAAAATCTCTTTGAACTCTCAGAGCAAGCCGATGAGTTGTGTTTTGGTGGGTTTAAGGAGACTCAATTTGAATAGTTTGGTTGGGATCATCAAGGTGTAAGACAATTTTCTCTACCTCATCCTTGGTCTTTAGCCTCATGGGATTCCTAATGTCTTTAGGTTCAATTGGCTCCACGGTAAGCACTGATGGTGCCTCGATTGTTGGAGCCAAGGTTTTGGTCTTAGTGATGCTCTTAGAGTTAGTTGCTTGCATAGCAGCTAGGTAACACTCCTATGCAAACTACAAGTTGCTTCATACTTCGACGATATCATGGGATTAGGAAATTTAAAGCTCAAATGATAAATGCAACAGAATACTTACAAAGAATTCAAAGCTCTTCAGCTAAGAAGCATGTTATAAAATGAATTAGCTTTTACATCATGAAATTGACTGCACAGTCTGGCACTTAGGACTTTCCAATGATCATTGTCAATGTGATCATCCCTTTGGGTATTATACTTATCCCCCAAATCCTACAAAGGGTGTTTGGACTAAGACCAACTAATCATCTTTGAGATCCATTTGTCGAAGGGTCAATAGTACAATTTGTCTGTCGAACTTCCTATGTCAATATAAAACTTTTTGATCAAGTAATTATTGACTATGATCTTGGTCACTATGGTCTCGTAGTTGTTAGAAGTAATGGGGACAGGATTATCACGTCCATATAAAACTATTTCGGTAAGATGTGAACTCGACTCCATAAAGTCAAAGTTAGCTTGATGGTAGGTCTTTTTTCAGGAGTTTTGACTATCTCCATCTGCTCGACCTCCATAAATAGTATTTATCACTCTGGCCAAAATTTGTCTGGGGTCAAGAGATTGATCTTGGGGTGGCCACTCATAACCTTTATAGTCTTGTAGATGTCTGTCATAGCTATGGCGGTCATGTCCTTAATCATGGTTGTCTCTTCGGTTATCTTTTCGGTAGTTTTTCAAACAATCTTTCTGGCAATCATTTTGTTTATAATTTTTGACAAATTAACAGAGCTACCCTTGCTTCAACAAGTTCATGATCTCCTTCTTAAAGTCATTTTAATTCTCAGTCTCGTGGCTGATATCTCAATAATATGCACAATACATATTAGTATTCATCTTTTCTCCTTTTCTCGACATCTTTAGAGTAGATCGGCCCAAGTTCTGCTACTCCATAATGGCTAAGACATGGGATCAATAGATTGTAAGAGGGGTTGGGTCTTTACTTCCCAATCTAATCGAAAACGCTTCTTTTACCTTTCCTAATTTGATAAAAAACACTTCTTTTAGCCCCAAACTCATTAATAGATTTGCCAATTGTGAGACCCCGGTTAGTCATTAATTTCTATATTATGTGATATTAAGAACATTTTGTTCTATTTTGTACTAATTTATTAGAAAACCCTAATTTGGATTATTTATAAAACCCTAGTTTTTGTATTAATCACAAGTTCGAGTTGTAGTTAAAAATTAGATATACTAGTGTGTGTTTTGGTACAGGTAAGTATAGGATTCGATTTATTTTTCAAAGGTTAAGTAGGTTTTAAAAGGTTAGAAAACCCTAAACTAGCAAAACTTCTAGTGTTATAATTTATTAGAAGTCCTAAGTTGGGTTTAAAACCCTAATTTTGCCTATGACAAAAAGGTTGTTGTTTAACTGCTTTTATGTAGGATAAAGTATGATTAAGTATAGGTGATTAATATAGGAGGGTGATTAGTGAAGCAATTAAGTGTGGTTAAGTGTTTTAGACGAGATTAAGTTTGTATCCTAGGGAGTTAATTGAAAACTTTTCATATATTTATGGGCAAGAGTGTAAGAAAGAGAAAGTAAAGGTGTAAGGGCTAAGGAGAAAGATGTGAGCTTTTATGTAATTGGTTGTGATGGGAAAATATCTTCCAAGGCTTTGACTAATCTTATATCATAGGATTTACAAGATAAACATAAGAAACAAAACAAAACAAAACCAAAGGGAGAAGAGAGAGAGACGGCCGAGACCAAGAAGCCAAGGGAGGAGGAAAATTTCTTCCAAGTTCATCTTCTTCTAGCTTTCCATCTTGATCTTGGAGCTTAAGGAAACAACTTTGGCACTTGATTGTGGTAGTTTCCTCACTTACAAAGCTTACTTGAAGGTAAATCATCTCACTTGGAAGTTAAAATTTGGTGATTAAGTTTTGAAGTCATGAAAGTGATGTTTTTGTTGTGATTGTGAACTTGTATGGTTTATGTGGTGATTATTGTGTAGTTTGATGGGTTATTTTGGTGATATATTGCTGCCTCAATTTCGGTCAAGGCTATGAAAAGTTAGGGTTTCTTGCTTCATGATTCATTAAGTTGATTTGGTTGGTTTTTGACTTGTAAATGGAGTCGTTGATGTATTAATTTCACTTTTATGGGTGGTTCTTAGCAAAAATCAGATTTGGCCATGAAACCCTAGTTTAAAGAGAAGTTATTTTGGTTGAGTTAGGGTTTAAATGATTAGGGTTTGATTGGATAGGTTTGGAGGTTACTTGAACTTGGAAGATTAAAAGTATAGAATATGGTTAGTGTTTGTTAGGTTTTGGGGTTAAATTGGGAAAGGAATTTTGGATCTTTTGTGGAGCAATTAGGAGCTGATATATGTGTGTTTATTTGGTATGAAGTTGGTTAGAAAACTTGCATGAGAACCATAGAAACAGATCATGCGTTTGCGTTGCGCGAAACCGTTCAAACTGGAAATCAGGGCAGCCCAGAACCCGAATGTTGGCTCCATTTTTCTTTGTGCTACGTATTGATTCAGGGTTTGTGTGGCGACCCCACTTTCCCCTAAGGCGAACCAGAGGGTTGGCGGGCCGTCTGCCTAGCTCTCGCCAGGACTCACACAAGAAATCTAGCCCAAATCCTTCCGAAGTATAGCCTAAATTATTACAGTATTGATTCTCCAAAATAGACCAATAACTAAGACCACATTAACTTCAGAGATAACAGCAATTGAAGATAGCCAATCAACGGCTCTTAAATACCTTACGCGTTACAAACCACGGAATAAAGTCAAACAATCCCATTTAACAAATTCATACAAGTCAAATACATTCTTACAAGCTAAGTAACAAATTTACACAAGCCACATAACCAATCTAGGGTTACACTTTTCCAGCTTCAAGTGGCAATCCGAAACAAAACTACATTGTTTAATCCGAAATACATTAATAACAAGTAAAGTAGATTTCAGGCCTTTCTCATATGCCAGAACCTGTCAAGGAAAACAAAATAACGTGGGGTCAGCTAAATCTCAGTGGTGCCCCAAAACATACAATTACATAAGACAAGTAGCAAATATTGATTTCAACTAAAGTAAATGATTAGGAAAGCGTATAACAGCACAAGGTAGGATACAGGGGCTCTCAGGAGCCATTCTCCACGAACTTGATCAAAATTTTCCGTAGCCGACCCTCCGTCAACTTTCACTACCTAAAGTCCATGTAGATCTTTTTATTTTTCTTAACTCCGGCCACCAATCATACCCCTTTACCGGGCCCGCACGACAAACACGAGAGTGGTAATACTCGAGTATACCTTAGGGACTGGTCGAGGAATTCATCCAACGACGTTACGTCCAACAAGAGATTAGGGACTAGTCGAGGAATTCATCCAACGACGTTACGTCCAACAAGAGATTACCAGGTCAGGGTAAGAGTCCTTTCCACCCTTAAGGTGTAGTACACTCCCCTGCCTAGTGATTAACAAGTGCAAGCATGTATTCATGAAAACATTTCATGCAAGTCACCACTCGAACGGCTAGTGTGATAAAGTACACACTGCTCACTTCGATGGATCAGAAACCATTTTTTTCCAAATATCACGTATCAAGTCAAGAAAGCGCTTTAATCAAGTAAGCATAGAACAAGCAGGGACACTCACCAAGAGTGAAGTCACAAGTCAAGCTGGGAATCAAAATCTGCGTCCTCGCTAAATCCTAGAAAACCAAGTTTTAAGAACTATAAGTTTTCTATTCAAGTTCTAGGTTTATAAATATAAAAGATTCTCTAGAATATAAATAGTTTATTTTCTCAAAATAATTCGACAATCCACTTAAGGTTAAAATTAGTAAAAGTAGAAAAATGTTTCATATGGCTTTCTTCAAAATACTTTTCTTTCTAAAGGTGCAACTAGAGCTACTTTACTGGAATACGTTATCTTGCCGAGCAAGTTTTCCTCTAGAACAACTAGCCTGGGACAAATTTTAAGGAAAGAAAAGAAAGTAAAACAAGACTTAGGGTCTTAGAAACTAGTGAAATCATTTTCTAAAAATAATAAGGCTAGTTTAAGCTAAAGGATGAAATATCGAGTCGGCAAAGTTTAGAAAATCCCTACACAAGAATTTCTAATGTTAACGTACAATACTAAGTTTTATCGTTCAATATTAGAGCGAAGATATATTTAAATAGCTTGCTTAAAACTTTCTCAAGTTCACAGGACCAAAACGGATTCCTTACGATTCCGATTCACAAGCACGTAATATTTCAGTTTTGTCAATATAGCAAACTCACATTTCAAATAGAAATCTCACGAGGGCTTCGTCAATCATTAGCCCTAGGTTTCAACAGATTCATTTCTGATAAAAAATTAAACAAAAGACCAAGGCTTCGTCAATCATTAGCTCTTGGTATCCAACATTCATTTCTTATAGCAATATAGCCAATAATTCAACTGTTTAGAATCACTAACAGGTACATGAACACAGGGACAAAATTTGCAACACTATCTTATCCAAGATTTCAACCAAAATCTCATTGTTTGTAACCAAATGCAGATTAAACATTTTCCAGCAATTTTTATTCCAAAATATCCATTCCAATGTCCAGAATTTCATCTCAACATTTTAGTCGTAATAAAAATCAAATTATCAATCGTATCAGAAGTTTCACATCTACGCAGCTTACTAGGCTTAAAACACACATTTCTCATGCATTTCTAAACCGTTATATTCCAAGGAAAATTCCAGAAACAAGTTAAAATTTCCAAAAACAAACTGAAAATTCCTGCTCAAACCTCTCGGCTATAAAGAATTTTCCAGCACTTAGGTGTTCATAAATCCAACTTTTCCTCGACTGAAACATGGTTTTAGATACTCAAATTCGTCATGCAAACATTTAGCTAGCTAATTAAGATTTCCAGTCCAAAACCAGATTCAAACAACAATTATAATCATCCAAAAATTCCAGAATTTGTTCACCTATTCTCGGCTAAGTTGCATGCGACAGATTTCTTGTTTCATTTTCTTTTTCTTACTTAACCGCGCTAAAGAACTGCATGCAAAGCTTAAACACTTAAGTCTTAGTTAGTTAATCGTAATTACAAGCTCAGATTACTTCCAATATGCAAGATTAAATCTGCATTTCCGATCCAAGCTCTCGGCTAGGCTTGCATGCACAGATTTCATTTCATTTTATTTTTCTGATTTAAACCAACCAATTAACTGCATGCAGAGCTTAATTATCTTGTTATTAACTAGCTAATCACAGTTATAAGCTCGAACATCAAGATTAAACCAAGTAAAGCTGCATTATTCCTATTAGATTCTCGGCAAAACCATTTCCTGCGCACATCAGAATTTTCTTTTCCTAAACTACTCATCCGAATGCCTAAACTCAACATGCAAGGCCATAACTAGCTTAATCATCCAAGTTTTAGTTAGCTAAGCACATGTCTAATCTCGGATTATCACAAATTGGCCGCTGAAAAGCTGAAATTTCCAGCTCAAGCTCTCGGCAGCTTCAATTTTCATTCATGATCACATTTCTGGTGTCCTAATTCATCATCTGAGTGCTTAGATAACACATGCAAGCCCTTAAACAATTTCGTCTACCTCTAGTAAGCTAATCTAAAACCAGAATCTACCTCAGCTGGAAGCTTATACGCGTGACAGAACTGAAATTCTTCCTCTCTTTCTCTCGGCTTGCTCGCGGCTGAATGGTTGGTCCTGGTGGTGTTGCAGTTGCGGTGGTGTGGCGGTTAGGGAATGGTTTTGCAGCTGGTTGAGGGTGCAGCAAGGAATGAAACTCACGTAGTGTTTCTCTCCTTTCTTCCCTCTAGCTCACGGACAGAACAGAAAAAGATTCAGCTTGCGGTTTCCTTCTTTTCTTTTCTCGTCGATGATACCAAGGCTACGGCTCTCTCTCTCTCCCTCTTGCTCTCTGTCCAAGGCAGGAATTGGAATGTGTAGTGGAGTTTGGGGTGGTGTGAGGCGAGATAGTGGAGAGAAATGGTGAGAATGGCTCGCGGTTGAGAGGTGAAGTGTGTGAGAGGTGAAAGGAAAATGTGCTTCGGCAGAATGGAAATGACTTGGTGATTTATTTATAAGGTTGGCCGAAAGTGTTTTGTGTGGTTGCATGGTAATTTTCCGAAATAGTGGAGGGTATTTCGGTCTTTTCACATTTTCTCCTAATTTCTACTCAAGTCCTCAATTCTAACTTGATTCCAAAAATTATCCCAAATGAGATTTAAACGCCTAATAATATACCATCTCGCAAAGATTTTAATTATCGAAATGTTTTACGTCCTAAGTATACTAAGTATACTTGTAACAATTTTATCTAAATTTTATCGACTTTATCTTAATGCTAAGGTTCTATTAACACTTAACATTATTAACGATTAAAACTAGTTATCGAGATTCAAAGAATTAATATTAAGGCAATAAAATTAATCTAACTCAAGCAATATTAATTTATCTTAACAAATCGAGTAATTTAATATTTTTGCACCATTATATAATTATAACCTGGGAATTGTTTTCATGCACTTAATTAAGAACAAGTATAAATAAAGCTAGACTTTATTTAAGAATCAAAAATGCAAATGAAATATGCATATAGATGAATGTGTATATATATGTAGGCATTTTTCGAGGTTCTCACAGTTTGTACAAAACATGAAAGTTGTAGCTTCTTAAGTCCTCGTTGTACCTACAAAATTTCAGCCCAATCTGATAGTGTAGCCTGCGTTATGCCCAAATAAATGTAAGGTGCCAGAACTGCCGTTGAAGCCGGTCAGTTCTGAGTACGAACTTTGGAGCCATTTTTCCCTATGCTCTGTACTGATTCAGCTTTTGGTCAAAACACAAAAGTTATAGTATTATACATTATATTTCCAAAGCCTTTGGAATTTATTGATTCCGATTTATGAGTCATGAGTTATGGTCGTTCAAATATGGTCTGTTCGGTAACCTGAATTGAAACGGCTGAGACTGTCTTGTGCATTTTTACCCTAGTTCCGTTGTCATCTGTGTCGCGCCCCACTTTTTGAATGTAGTGTGAATGTGAGTGATGTGTGTGTGAAGTGTGGTGTGAACGTGTGCAAAATGAAAAGTAAAAAGGCCATGGGACTTTGGAAAGCGACGATTTGGCCAAATGAAATTTTAAAAAAAAGGGTTTTTTTTTAAATATGAAAACGGAGTCGCCACTTGGTATAGATTTGGGGTGTACCAAGTCACCCAAAAAGTGTTTTTTAAAGACAAAGTAGCAAAACCCTTTTTAAAACGACTCCTAGTCCACGTAAGCCAAAGAAAAAGGTTCGGGAGTCACATTTGACGAAGGGGAAGGCAAGGATAAAAATCCAAGGCACCCCTCCGACCTAGCCAAGGCTAGTTGCGCGACTTAACCTTACCTTTCCTAGTTTTCTACCCAATGTATGTTCGCATGTTGGATATGACCCTATGAATGCAAAACGGAAAGAAAAAATGCAATCCTAGATTCTACGATGTCTCTTGTGAGGCTTTTGGTCCCAAACCACATGAATTGTGGCGGCCAACAAAGGAAAACCTCATAGAGGTCGATTAATGCAAATGAGATTCAAGTGTGCAAGTGTGAAGGTGTATGAAAGATGCAAGAAAAGTAAGTGCAAGTGTGTGAAATTGTATAAAGGTGCTTGTGTGAAATTGTAAAACAAATTCAAGTGTTTTCGTGTGCAAGTGTATGAAAATAGAATAATAGATATATAATGTAAAGTGGAATGTCATTTGTGAAGTGAAAATAAGCAAATGATAGGTAAAATGTAGTAAAAAAGTATGGTTTGAGAAATGTGAAAAAATGTGGTTTAAGGGAGTATGTAGGTGATGAAAATGAAAGTATGACCCTAGAGGAATGCAACAAGTCGGGTACGGGGGTGGACTCCTAACTTTTCGACTTTGATTTTCCCTTTGATTAGAAGGCAAAACTAGCGTGCTAAGGCTATCGAGTAGCCACACTCGCTCGTTTCCCTTATCGGAAGGGGACACTCAAGCAAAATGAACCCTATAGCTAGTATGAGATGCGAGACCTAAAGTGAGGGGAAAGGGGTTCGAAGATCATGCCAAATGATAAAACTAAGGAAAATGCGTGATATGTGGTGAACAAGCAAATGATGTGCTAACGAGGGGAAATCCCTAAGGGTCTAGCGTTGGACTAGCCCTTTCTATGAATTCCTAATGAAATAATGAGCCACAACTAGCGTTGGACTAGTGTGGTGACGTACATTCATCCATTCCATTCATTCATGGTTATGAAAGCAAGTAGACATGCCAAAACGCTCGTAAACACGTAGCACGTAGCACTTAGCATGCTCGACTAGATGCAAGAGCCTACTAAAGCAATTTAACATGTAACAACAAAAACAAGCAACCAAGGGGAAGGGGAAATGGACCAGATGCTCTACGAGCCCTATCTATTACAAACCAAGAGGTGTACACATACCCCATAAAAGCATAAAGGGGAAGGGGAAATGGACCAGATGCTCTCCGAGCCCTATCTATTACAAGCCAAGAGGTGTACACATATCCCATAAAAACATAAAGGGAAAGGGGAAATGGACCAGATGCTCTCCGAGCCCTATCTATTACAAGCCAAGAGGTGTACACATACCCCGTAAAACTTAAATAAAAGTAAAAGCGAGTAAATGCATACAAAGAGGTAAGGAAAGCGGAGTAGGCATGCATATTCACATAACACGTAGGAGCACGTAGGGTCAAATGAAGTGCAAAAGAAGGATAGAGTGTACCTCCCTTGAAGCAACGCCCTAACGCAGTGAAATTACTAACTTACCCTCCAAAATAATAAAGAGGTTAAGGTACCACTTAAATTATCAAATAATCACATGAAACAAAAATTAAATATGAAAAATGAAAGTTAAACACTAAATTGAGTCAACTAAAGTATTTACATAGACAAACCAACCATGTACAAAGCAATTATTGCAAGAGGGACATAATTAGAAGGACATGAAAATTCCTAAAAGAGAGTAAAATAAAATACCAAAAATGATGACTTAAGATGAGACCCATAAAAAATCAAATGCAAAAAAATGTGTTTAGAACAAAAATCCAAGCTAAAAATTCTATTAAAACTTATTGAACCTCAAAATGCATCCTAAAACTCACTAAACATCTTACCCAAAATCATGTCAAAGCAAACCAAAAACAATTAAGATTCTAGAATGACAAAAGTGATTAAATTATTCAACTAATTGGACCATAACAAGGCAAGGGGGAACTTAGGGGGTTAAGATGCAAGTGTTTTAGGACCTAATTGCAAGATCATGAAATGTAGTTGGGCCATCATACATTGCTGCAAAAATACAAGGGATCCAATTGATTAAAATTCCAAAGTTTTTGGGCCCTAGTGGCTTAAGGGGAGACTTGGGGCTCAAAGTGCAAGATTCAGAAATATTGACATGCATGCATACGTGAGGAACAAAATTTTCTGCAACAAACAAGAAACTTTCGGCAAAACAACAAGGAAGTTTCGGCAGCAACAAGAAAATCTTGGTAGGCTAAGCTAGCTTATCCACAAATTCATCTATGAATCGTTAGCTAACAAAGCGTTAAACTAATTCTAATTAAAGCATGCTTAAACAACACTTAATCAAAGTAATTTCTTGCAAGTTTACAAACCCAAAAGCTGCTGCACTTTTGTTACAAACCAACTCAAGGACTGCTGCATTTTCATTTTTTTTCAACCAGGTTTTGGGCAAAAAATAATGCCAACCTTAGACAAATTCTATCTAGCAGCATCCCCACTTTGAGCCAAACAACATAACACCCAACTTGATCCCCCAAACAACCAAGACATAGAAGGAACAACATGCAAGTTCACGGCTAAAAGAAAATGCAGCTAAGAACAATAGATGAAAGCTCGCGACTTAATGAACAAATGCAGCAATGGAATCAAGGTGTGCAAGCTCACGGCTACATAAGGAAAATGCAGCAAAGGAACTAGAGGTGATGGCTCACAGCTAGATGAAAAATGCAGCAAGGAACAAATAAAGGAAACTTCATGTATCATGGCTGGAAAATACTGGGCAAAAAGTTCGGCAGTTTTGACTCGCTTATTTTCAGCAATCATTCGACCACAGCTCAAGCGTTTTAAGGATTCAAATATGCAAACTCAAACACCTAAACTCCCCTTCCTTCTCTTCTACATAAGATTAAGTGTGCCATTTAAGTGCGAAAACTCATTGAACAGTCATGGAAAAAGAAGACAGCAATAAGAATGCAACAGAAATTTCGGCCACTTGCTCATATATCTTCTAGCAAACAATCAAACGTGCTTCAAGCTTTCTTGAACCCAACACACACAGCTTTGATCAAATACTTTCAACTCCATGTTCACAGCCCTACACTAAGCAATTAACTACACCAACCAACCCATCAAGGCCAACAAAAATCATGATGGAAAACCATGCCAAGATCCTAGAACATATGCGCGCAAGAAAAACTGATTCAGCGACTTGAAATGATTAAATTCAGCAAGCATTGCTTCTGAATTTTAGTATTTAGCATGGCATATGCACTTAACACTTCAAATCAAAAGAAGTCTTGATTCAAAATCCTATGATACCTACAAAGGGATGACCGAATTAAAGACAAATAGGGACCTTCGTCCAAGCCTAGAATGAGGACAAGACTCTCGGCCAAGGGGAAGAAAATAAATGCAGCAACCAAAAGAAAGGTTTGATTCCAAATTTCTGCTACAACTTATAAACTTTCGACCACAAGAATTCACATAATCCTTTGGGCTAATTTCAACTAAACAGGGGCAAACGATTGTTAACCATGGAATTATTTCATACCAGTCATTGTAACAACAGAATTGTGTCCGTGTGCCGAAATTCTAACAAGCTTCTACTAGTTTAACCGCCAAACCCAAACACAAGGCCTTCATCCCATTATTCACTACATAAACATCAATCCTGGAAAAGCCAATCGAAACCAATGAACCAGAAATGCATCAAAGAAATAAAATGCACCTTGAGGTAAACACATTTGGCATGTCGATTAACAAACAAGTAAATCACCCACTTTTGTTCCCCAAATCCAAGTTGAATCCACGGGTTTTCTTAGCAAAAACTGGAGAAAAATTAAAGCTTCCATGAACCACGCAATCCAACCATGAACCCCAGAAAACATCGAATGAAATGCAGCAACAAAACTTTAGACTGTGAAGTGCGGCAATACCAGATTATTTCTCAGTTTCAAAACACATTTGCAGATTCAAACTCATAGTTTCCCTATCAAAAAACACGACCTAACCAAAACTTTCTACTCTAACACACATAACACACTCATTCAAACATGCCAACATAACTAAGAACTCAGGAATTCTAGTAATATAGGTTAGATGTTAACGGACTAAGCAGAATAGAAAGCTACCTGTTCACAGCTGCGGATTAGACACTTCAGCCTGGATTCAATGGAAGTATTAGCGGCCAATCCTGAGCCTTAAGCTTCAGCCCGAATCACCTCCTCCACTTGCTCTCTCTCAGATTGCTCGGCCATGTTTTCTAGTTCCTTTTCCTTGTTGTTTTGCCGTATCTTCCCTCCTCAATCTTTCGTCACTTCCTTTCTTTTCGTCTGTTTTGTTTGCTTCCCGTCACTCTCTTTCTATCCCTCTGTCTTTCCTTTTCCCCTCTCAGCCCTCAGCTCTCTCCCCTTTCTTCACAGCTTTTCTGGTTCTCCACTCAATTCTTACGGCTGCCCTCTTGTTCTTCTTTGTTCTCTGCCGTTTCTTTTTTTTTTATTTCTTGCCGTCAATCTCTGGTTAAATCCCTTCTCTGTTTTCTTAGCCGAGCCTCCTCTCACTCCCTCTTGCTCTCCTTTCTCTCCCCAAAGCCCGCAGCCTTTCTTTCTTTTTCCTTTGCTGTCCCCCAAAAGAAAACCTCTCCTCTATTCTCTTATCTTCCCCACCATCAGCCGTCACCTCTCCTTCCTTTTCTTTTTTGCCCAGAACCCCCTTTCTAAAAACCCTCGCTTAGTTTTTTCTGTTTGCCCCGTCGATGCTCTCTCCCCCTTGCTCACCGAAAACTCCTCCTTGCGGCTGTGGTTTTCTTTGCTCTTTTATATTCACTTCCCAATCTCCTAAACCTGCTCTCAATGGTGAGGATGAAGGCTTGTCCTTCCCTTTCCATCCAGCCATCCGATGGCTATTGAAATTGTACCTTTGCACGCTGCAAAAAATTGCAGCGTGCATGCTGCGATAACAATTTTTTTTTTTTTTTTTTTTTAAACTTTCAACTAAATATAAATAATAATAATAAAAACAAAATTACACAAACCAGGTAATAATAATTATAACAAAACAAAAATAATTTTAAACAAAAAACTAAACAAAAATGGCCATTTTTTAATTTTTTAATTTTTCACTTTTCATCATTTTCTTTTTCTCAAAATAACTTAATAAAAATAACTAAAGTGCCCAAAGATTGAATTTAAAGAAATAAACATATTTTTGATGTTTTCCTTTTCTTTTTTCTAAAAACTCTATGCTAATTTTAAACTTAAAAGCTGAAACTAAAAACTAAAACTAAAAGTAAACAAGAATAAACAGCAAATGAAATAGGTCAACTAAAAGGGCGAAAATGAATAAAACTAAAATATCATAACAACTAATAGTGCAAAACACACAATAACGAACTAAAATGCAAGCAATCTAAAATGAAAATCATGAAACAGATGCTACATAAAATTATTCAAAATTTGGTGTCTACAGTTTGCCCCTCTTTGTCTGAGTTTTGAAAAAACTTGAGACAAAGAAGTAGACACCAAATACTTACCTGAGTCATTCGGCTTCAGCTACTCGAACGACTGCTGTTATTGACATGAGGACTGACTCCTTTTAATGAGACTGACTCGGACGAGAAATTTAAAACGGGATAGACCCGAACTGGAAGTTTAAAACGGGACAGACCCGGACAGAAATGTAAAATTGGGATAGCCCCACGGGATAGACCCGAACAGAAATGTAAAATTGGGGTAGACCCACGGGATAGACCCGAACAGAAATTTAAAACGGGGTAGACCCGAACATGAATTTAAATTTGGGGGATAGACCCGAACAGAAATTTAAAATTTGGGATAGACCCACGGGATAGACCCGAACAGAAATGTAAAATTGGGGTAGACCCACGGGATAGATCTGAACAGAAACTTAAAACGGGGTAGACCCGAACAGGAATTTAAATGGGATTGTATGAAGAAAACTGCATAAGACTTTATTTGAAAATGTATCCACAGATTTGCCCCAGTAATGAATTGGTCAGTGGGATTAAACCCGAACCTGCCATGATGATCGACCAGTGGGATAATACCCGATCCTGCCGAGGTTGGCGGGATGAAACCCGGTCCCAACGAAAAAAGCGGTCAGCGGGATTATACCCGGTCCTGCCGAGATTGGCGGTCAGCGGGATAAAACCCGGTCCTGCCGAGGTAAGCGGTCAGCGGGATAAAACCCGGTCCTGCCGAAATAAGCGGTCAGCGGGATAAAACCCGGTCCTGCCGAGATTGGCGGTCAGCGGGATAAAACCGGTTCCTGCCGAGGTAAGCGGTCAGCGGATAAACCGGTCCGCCGAAATTGGGTCACGGATAAAACCGGTCCTGCCGAGGGTAAGCGGTCAGCGGGATAAAACCGGTCCTGCCGAAATTGGCCGGTCAGCGGATTAAACCCGGTCCTGCCGAGATCTGGCGGGATACAAACCGTCCAATGTGAGATGGCGGTCAGCGGGATTAAACCCGGTCCTGCCGAGATTGGCGGGATGAAACCCGGTCCCAATTTGATAAAAAGCGGTCAGCGGGATTATACCCGGTCCTGCCGAGATTGGCGGGATGAAACCCGGTCCCAATGTGAGATGGCGGTCAGCGGGATTAAACCCGGTCCTGCCGAGATTGGCGGGATGAAAGCCCGGTCCCATTTGATAAAAAAGCGGTAGCGGGATTATACCCCGGTCTGCGCGAGATTGGCGGGATTGAAACCCGGTCCCAATTTGAATAAAAAGCGGTCCAGCGGGATTATACCCGGGTTCCTGCGAGATTGGCGGGAATGAAACCCGGTTCCCAATTGAAAAAGCGGTCAGCGGGATTATACCCGGTCCTGCCGAGATGAAACTTGATTTGATTTTTAATTTTTGATTGATGATTTTCTTTTCTCTTTGCTTTTCTTTTTCGACTTTTGAGAACCTTTCCAAAAAATTAATTTGCTCCAGTATGATGGATTTTTGTAACTTGAGTCCATAGTTGATTCTGTATCGCCATGCTGTTGCACCTTTTGATCAAATTTGCTTGCAACATTTTCGATTTGCCTTTGTTCACCAGAGGACTCCTTCCAACACCGATGCAAGGTGTGATTACTTTCATCTGTGCATGCAATTTTCTATAAAAGAGAAAAAATAAAAGAAATTGCCACCATCATTTGATCCGTCTGCCTTTGAGAATCGTGTAAACATAAGCCTTTTGATGCCTTCGTCAAAATTGGCCGCGGCATCTGACTTGGTTGGATTTATCATTTCAAATGTCTCTGCTTTTCCAGACTGACCGGGTAAGCATTTTGCCATATTGCGAAGCCTTCGTAATTGGCTTGGTTGCGCCTTAGCCCTTTTTAAGAGATGACTGAACCCAAGTATGCTTCGAGTAAACCACAGGGGTTGTCATTTACCACAATTCAATGCAAGAAAAATTCACATGTCATGTAAAAATGAATATGCACAAAAATGCACTCACAACTATTTGTGCTTAAATTCTACAAAAATGCCATGAATGCAAGAAATTTGGTAAAAATGAGTTTCCTAAGAATGTATTTGCCAAAGAATGTTTTACAAAATGACACAGCTTTGGCCAAAGGATGCGTATTCGAATCTCTGAATATCCTTGTTCTGGAATTCAATATTGGCAGGGGTATGACAAAAATGAGGAGAAATCCAAATGGATCAAACCACCAGTTGTTCCTCCTTGTGCTTGCTCATTGCAGAAATCCTACCTTGGCGCCCTTTCGGGTTTTCACCAAGGTTGCCCCCACTCCTTTTCTTTTGCTTTGTTTTTGTTTTTATTTTTCTCTTTTTCTTTTGTTTTGTTCCTTTTCTTTTGAGGTGCCCTTTCGGGTTTTCACCTAAGGAACAATGGAAAAACTCAACAATAATCGACTCAGGAGCATGAACTGAAGATTGCTGACATCAGTAAAATGCGCTTCCCTTGTAAGATTAGGCGAAGGCATTATGGACATCACTTGCCAGTTGATTAGCAAACTTCCCAATAGAAAATACGGCAAATGACGAAAGCCAGGACTTTGGGCTTTTGAAATGAAGTCAGGTGGGGTGTTTTTCAAGAAAAGTTGAGGCTTGAAAGCAAACTTTGATGAGAGGGGTGTGAAATAGCCTGAGATTGCATCATTTTGAAATTATTTCCAATTTTGAACGTAACTGAGGAAAATTTTGCCCCAGTTTGATTGGATTTTCTTTCTTTGCATTTTCTTCATTGCATTTTTTCACTTTTGCATTTTTTTTCTCTTTTTCCCTTTTTTTCAAAAACTAAATTTGCCCCTGTGTGGGGTTCTTTTTCCCTTTTCATCTCTTTTCTCTTTTTTTTTCCGCATTTTCAAAAATAAATTTGCCCCAGTGTAGGGCTTTCCCCTTCTAATCCTCTCTTTTCAAAATGAATTTGCCCCAGTGTGGGGTTTGCAATCTTCAGGGGCTGCCAAACGAAAAAATTATTGTTCTGATAACTCAAAAGGGACGACTAGGGATGAAATGTTTTGATTGGAAAGGAAGATGGCCTGACTTTTGCCTCGTCTCTTGCATGATTTCCTAGAAGGAATTTGCATAATCAAATAAAGAATTTCTTACACATGTCTGAGTTGATAGGTCGAGGGAATGTCTGTCCTTCCATTTCTGCCCAAAATGAGTACTCCTCCAGGCAATACCTCTTGAACATCCAATAAGCTTTGTCAATTTGAATCACATTAGCACTTTGTTCCCTTCTTCAGGATATTGGTGGCGGACCCTTTTGTTATGAACATAGGCCATGCATTTTGACAATATTGGTCATGGCACATAGCATTCAACTCCTTTTCATCAATCAGAATCAATCGTTAATGACACTGTTTTAACCAATCAACTTCCAACCTGGCCGGAAAGAGATTTTCTCAAATGAAGGGATTTATCAATGAAGGAATTTCTCAATGAGGGCTTTTTAATGGAGGGATTTTCAATAAAGGGTTTCATCAAATTCCTAGACAGTGATATTCAAAAGAGTCAAATAACTTCACCTTTGGCCATCTCAAAGAATTAACAAAAAATCCAAAGCAATAATCAAATAAACAAATAATCAAATTGCAAAAGATGCTTTCATTAAGCTATGTACATATGCAAGAAAAAGTTTTCCTGAATTTTAGCAAATGACAACCCCTAGATTTATCAAAATTCCCTTCGAGAGGGAAGATAGTCAGCCATCCAAATTGTGAAGAGTTCTTTCAAATTTCGTCATTGGAGGTGGATGCCTCAAAGGTGTCCTTGTGTTCAGGAAAAGGATTTGTACTTATATTTGGTCCTTGTTCTTCCCTTCCTTTCAAAATTATGTCTCCGGCCTCAATCATGTCTTGGATTCTGTGTTTAAGTACCCAACAATTGACAGTAGAATGTCCAGGAGCTCCAGAATGGTAGGCACAAAAAGATTGAGGATTATAACCAGGGGGAACTCCTTTAGTATAGACTTTAGGAGGTATTGTACCAATTTTCCCCACGGCCTTGAGCTGCTCATACAGTTGATCCAAGGGCCGACCTAAATTGGTAAAAGTTCTATATCGGGCCGGGTCTCGGATGCCAGCGGTCTGTTGATAGTTGTAATTATGGTTGGCGGGTAAGGTGGGTCTTGGTTGATAAGGAGAGCGAGGTCTAGTTTGAAAGTTATGTGGACAAATATGGAATGGTGTTATAGGTGTGTTTGGGTAATTTGGTCGAGGTTGAGGATGAGGGGTATTAATGTGATAAACAGGATGAGGGTTTGAATAGTAAGGGTAAGGGTTTGAGTAGGTAGGGTATTGTCGAGGTCTGGGTATTGGAACAGGGTTTCGATTCCAGACAAAAGCAGTTTCCCCCTCTTTCTTTTGGAATTGTTGCTTCTTCCCATTACTACCTTGGCTTTGCAAAGCATCCAGCTGGGACTTGAGGGCAGAGACATTAACAATCTTCCCAGCTTTCACGAAGTCATCGAATTCTTCAAGCTTATTAACAATTGCGGCAAATGAGCATCCAGTCATGCGGAAAATTTCTTCAAAGTACGGCGGA
>NC_040042.1:26976992-27109917 GCF_003713205.1 Coffea eugenioides | reverse complement strand
CCATCCGATGGCCTCTTGTGAATGTCCTTCGCACGCTGCAAAAAATTGCAGCGTGCATGCTGCGGTTTCTTTTTTTTTTAACACAACTTGATAATTACAGAAATGATAAAATAAAAAATAAATAATAATAATAACAAAATTACACAAACCAGGTAATAATAATTATAACAAAACAAAAATAATTTTAAACAAAAAACTAAACAAAAATGGCCATTTTTTAATTTTTTAATTTTTCACTTTTCATCATTTTCTTTTTCTCAAAATAACTTAATAAAAATAACTAAAGTGCCCAAAGATTGAATTTAAAGAAATAAACATATTTTTGATGTTTTCCTTTTCTTTTTTCTAAAAACTCTATGCTAATTTTAAACTTAAAAGCTGAAACTAAAAACTAAAACTAAAATAAACAAGAATAAACAGCAAATGAAATAGGTCAACTAAAAGGGCGAAAATGAATAAAACTAAAATATCATAACAACTAATAGTGCAAAACACACAATAACGAACTAAAATGCAAGCAATCTAAAATGAAAATCATGAAACAGATGCTACATAAAATTATTCAAAATTTGGTGTCTACAGTTTGCCCCTCTTTGTCTGAGTTTTGAAAAAACTTGAGACAAAGAAGTAGACACCAAATACTTACCTGAGTCATTCGGCTTCAGCTACTCGAACGACTGCTGTTATTGACATGAGGACTGACTCCTTTTAATGAGACTGACTCGGACGAGAAATTTAAAACGGGATAGACCCGAACTGGAAGTTTAAAATGGGACAGACCCGGACAGAAATGTAAAATTGGGATAGCCCTACGGGATAGACCCGAACATAAATGTAAAATTGGGGTAGACCCACGGGATAGACCCGAACAGAAATTTAAAACGGGGTAGACCCGAACAGGAATTTAAATTTGGGGGATAGACCCGAACAGAAATTTAAAATTTGGGATAGACCCACGGGATAGACCCGAACAGAAATGTAAAGTTGGGGTAGACCCACGGGATAGACCCGAACAGAAATTTAAAACGGGGTAGACCCGAACAGGAATTTAAATGGGATTGTATGAAGAAAACTGCATAAGACTTTATTTGAAAATGTATCCACAGATTTGCCCCAGTAATGAATTGGTCAGTGGGATTAAACCCGAACCTGCCATGATGATCGACCAGTGGGATAATACCCGATCCTGCCGAGGTTGGCGGGATGAAACCCGGTCCCAACGAAAAAAGCGGTCAGCGGGATTATACCCGGTCCTGCCGAGATTGGCGGTCAGCGGGATAAAACCCGGTCCTGCCGAGGTAAGCGGTCAGCGGGATAAAACCCGGTCCTGCCGAAATAAGCGGTCAGCGGGATAAAACCCGGTCCTGCCGAGATTGGCGGTCAGCGGGATAAAACCCGGTTCCTCGAGGTAAGCGTGTCAGCGGGATAAAACCCGTCCTGCCGAAATTGGCGGTCCAGCGGGATAAAACCCGGTCCTGCCGAGGTAACGGTCAGCGGGATAAAAACCCGTCCTGCCGGAAATTGCGCGGTCAGCGGGATTAAACCCGGTACTGCCGAGATTGGCGGATAAACCCGGTCCAATGTGAGATAAAGCCGGTCAGCGGGATTATACCCGGTCCTGCCGAGATTGGAGGGAATGAAACCCGGTCCCAATTGTGATAAAAAGCGGTCAGCGGGATTATACCGTCCTGCCAGGAATTGGCGGATGAAACTCGTCCAATGTGAGATGGCGGTCAGCGGGATTAAACCCGGTCCTGCCGAGATTGGCGGGATGAAACCCGGTCCCAATTTGATAAAAAGCGGTCAGCGGGATTATACCCGGTCTGCCGGGGATCAGCGGGATTAAACCCGGTCCTGCCGAGATTGGCGGGATGAAACCCGGTCCCAATTTGATAAAAAGCGGTCAGCGGGATTATACCCGGTCCTGCCGAGATGAAACTTGATTTGATTTTTAATTTTTGATTGATGATTTTCTTTTCTCTTTGCTTTTCTTTTTCGACTTTTGAGAACCTTTCCAAAAAATTAATTTGCTCCAGTATGATGGATTTTTGTAACTTGAGTCCATAGTTGATTCTGTATCGCCATGCTGTTGCACCTTTTGATCAAATTTGCTTGCAACATTTTCGATTTGCCTTTGTTCACCAGAGGACTCCTTCCAACACCGATGCAAGGTGTGATTACTTTCATCTGTGCATGCAATTTTCTATAAAAGAGAAAAAATAAAAGAAATTGCCACCATCATTTGATCCGTCTGCCTTTGAGAATCGTGTAAACATAAGCCTTTTGATGCCTTCGTCAAAATTGGCCGCGGCATCTGACTTGGTTGGATTTATCATTTCAAATGTCTCTGCTTTTCCAGACTGACCGGGTAAGCATTTTGCCATATTGCGAAGCCTTCGTAATTGGCTTGGTTGCGCCTTAGCCCTTTTTAAGAGATGACTGAACCCAAGTATGCTTCGAGTAAACCACAGGGGTTGTCATTTACCACAATTCAATGCAAGAAAAATTCACATGTCATGTAAAAATGAATATGCACAAAAATGCACTCACAACTATTTGTGCTTAAATTCTACAAAAATGCCATGAATGCAAGAAATTTGGTAAAAATGAGTTTCCTAAGAATGTATTTGCCAAAGAATGTTTTACAAAATGACACAGCTTTGGCCAAAGGATGCGTATTCGAATCTCTGAATATCCTTGTTCTGGAATTCAATATTGGCAGGGGTATGACAAAAATGAGGAGAAATCCAAATGGATCAAACCACCAGTTGTTCCTCCTTGTGCTTGCTCATTGCAGAAATCCTACCTTGGCGCCCTTTCGGGTTTTCACCAAGGTTGCCCCCACTCCTTTTCTTTTGCTTTGTTTTTGTTTTTGTTTTTCTCTTTTTCTTTTGTTTTGTTCCTTTTCTTTTGAGGTGCCCTTTCGGGTTTTCACCTAAGGAACAATGGAAAAACTCAACCATAATCGACTCAGGAGCATGAACTGAAGATTGCTGACATCAGTAAAATGCGCTTCCCTTGTAAGATTAGGCGAAGGCATTATGGACATCACTTGCCAGTTGATTAGCAAACTTCCCAATAGAAAATACGGCAAATGACGAAAGCCAGGACTTTGGGCTTTTGAAATGAAGTCAGGTGAGGTGTTTTTCAAGAAAAGTTGAGGCTTGAAAGCAAATTTTGATGAGAGGGGTGTGAAATAGCCTGAGATTGCATCATTTTGAAATTATTTCCCAATTTTGAACGAAACTGAGGAAAATTTTGCCCCAGTTTGATTGGATTTTCTTTCTTTGCATTTTCTTCATTGCATTCTTCTTACTTTTTGCATTTTTTCTTCAAAACTAAATTTGCCCCAGTGTGGGGTTCTTTCTTCCTTTTCTTTTCCTTTCTCTTTTTTCTTTTTTTTGCATTTTCAAAAATAAATTTCCCCCAGTGTAGGGCTTTCCCCTTCTAATCATCTCTTTTCAAAATGAATTTGCCCCAGTGTGGGGTTTGCAATCTTCAGGGGCTGCCAAACGAAAAAATTATTGTTCTTATAGCTCAAAAGGGACGACTAGGGATGAAATGTTTTGATTGGAAAGGAAGATGGCCTGACCTTTGCCTCGTCTCTTGCATGATTTCCTAGAAGGAATTTGCATAATCAAATAAAGAATTTCTTACACATGTCTGAGTTGATAAGTCGAGGGAACGTCTGTCCTTCCATCTCTGCCCAAAACGAGTACTCCTCCAGGCAATACCTCTTGAACATCCAATAAGCTTTGTCAACTTCAATCACATTAGCACTTCGACTTCGTCTTTCATCGCTTTAGCACTTTGTTAGAAGATCGGTGGCGGACATAGGTCATGCTTATGACATTCAGCTGTTTTTCATCAATGAGAATCAATCATTGGTAACCCTACTCTGACCAATCAGCTTCGAGCTTGGCAGGGGATGAATTTTTATCAATGAAGGGATCTTGGCCTTTTCCATGAAGGTTTTTCCAAGGGATGGATTTTCAATGGAGGGATTTCAATGAAGCAAGTTTTAGAAGGGATTTTCAATGAAGGTTTTTCAAGGAAGGGAGTTTTAATGCAGGGATTTTTAAATGAAGGGATTTTCAATGTGCGGCTTCATCGAATTCCAGAACAGTGATATTCAGAGGGTCAAATAATTTCACCTTTGGCCATCTTAAAAGAATTTAAAAGAATCAAGACAATAATCAAATCAAACAAATTATGCACTTCATGCAACTCCAAATCAAAGTGGAAACAAGATAAACTCAATTGCAAAAGATGCCTTCATTAAACTATTCACATATGCAAAAAACAGTTTTTGTGAAATTTAGTAAATAACAACCCCTAGATTTACCAAAAATCCCTTCGAGAGGGAAAATACTCGGCCATCCAAACGGTGCAACGTGCCTTCAAGATTCTCAGATTTCGTCACTGGAAGTGGATGCCTCAAAGGTGTCCTTGTGTTCAGGAAAAGGATTTGCACTTATATTTGGTCCTTGTTCTTCCCTTCCTTTCAAAATTATGTCTCCGGCCTCAATCATGTCTTGGATTTTGTGTTTAAGTACCCAACAATTGACAGTAGAATGTCCAGGAGCTCCAGAATGGTAGGCACAAAAAGATTGAGGATTATAACCAGGGGGAACTCCTTTAGTATAGACTTTAGGAGGTATTGTACCAATTTTGCCCGCGGCCTTGAGCTGCTCATACAGTTGATCCAAGGGCCGACCTAAATTGGTAAAAGTTCTATATCGGGCCGGGTCTCGGATGCCAGCGGTTTGTTGATAGTTGTAATTATGGTTGGCGGGTAAGGTGGGTCTTGGATGATAAGGAGAGCGAGGTCTAGTTTGAAAGTTATGTGGAGAAATATGGAATGGAGTTGTAGATGTGTTTAGGTAACTTGGTCGAGGTCGAGGATGAGGGATATTAATGTGATAAACAGGATGAGGGTTTGAATAGCAAGGGTAAGGGTTTGAGTAGGTAGGGTATTGTCGAGGTCTGGGTATTGGAACAGGGTTTCGATTCCAGACAAAAGCAGTTTCCCCTTCTTTCTTTTGGAATTGTTGCTTCTTCCCATTACTACCTTGGCTTTGCAAAGCATCCAACTGTGATTTGAGGGCAGACACATTTACAATCTTTCCAGCTTTCACGAAATCATCAAATTCCTCAAGCTTATTAACAATTGCGGCAAATGAGCATCCAGTCATGCGGAAAATTTCTTCAAAGTACGGCGGATCATGTGCTTTAATGAAGGTGCGAATGATTTCATCTTCAGTCATTGGTGGCTCGACTTTTGCAGCTATTTTCCTCCATCTTTTAGCATAGGTTTTATGATCTTCAGATGGCTTCCTCTTTGTCCCTTCCAACGTGGTTCGTGTAGGAGCCAGCTCGCAGTTATACTCGTATTGCCTTACAAAAGCTTTGGACAAGTCGATCCAGGTTTTTACTTCTTCGGGCTTCAGATTAGAATACCAATCGAGGGCATCCCCCTCCAAACTTTCCGGGAACAACCTTAGAGGCAGGTTCTCGTCATCTATGGGCCTTCCCAATTTGTTAGCAAACAGGCGGAGATGCGTTTTGGGATTGCCAGTTCCATCGTACTTATTAAACTTAGGGGTTTTGAACCCCTCAGGCAATTGCACTTTTGGAAAGAGACAAAGCTCATCATAATCCAGGACTCCTTGCTTGTTCAACCCCTGACTCCTCTTCATAAACTCATCAAAACGGTCAAGGCGTTTGAGCAGCTTTATATCAACGGGAGCGGAAGATTCCTCCAGTTCTGGCTTGGTTTGAACAATATGGTCGGGTAGGAATGGCTCAAAAGCAGTGTGATAAAAGGTATGAGGCTCGGGGGGTATGTTCGAAGTGATTTGCGGTTGGGGACCTTGCATGTGAGTAGGAAAGAACGAAGGGTTAGGAGGGTAAGTGTATGGCAAATTTATGGTGGGATAGGTGAAAGTTCCTTCGGATGGAATGATGAAGGGTGGAGTAGAAGTGGTTTGGGTTGTGGGCACGACCAATGATTCTGGCCCCGATTGACTGACGAGTACAGGCTCGGGTTGAACTCCGCTACTGATAAGCTCATCGATTAATTTCTTTTGGGCGGCCATTTCAGATGCCATCTCACCAAACTTCGTAAGCATCTCGGTCAGTTGGACCCCCAAACTTGCAGTCTCAGGTTGGGCGGTTGTAGCAGACCTATCCGACTGTTCCGGTTCTGAATTCATATTTACATGATTCTTCTGGGCTTGACTGCGGGATCGCGTTATGATGGGGCTTCGACGAGAAGCTATGTTTAAATATTACCTGAGAATTTTAAAAGGAATTGCCTTTAGATTCAACCCTAGCTTAATTTATTCCAAAGAAAATAAAGAAAAGGAAAAGAAAAAGGCAAGAGTTAGTAGATATCCAGAAAATTCGGATGCATGTCCTATGGGGGGAGCCCTTCTTGTGCCAAGGGTAGGCCTAGAATGATGATGCAATCCTCCAGAGCAGGCACTATACAATACCTGATGGATCCGATCAGCTTACGGAGTGAAAAATAATTTGAAAAATTTGGCCCATTGGAATGAGAAGAGATTGATCACTTTTGATCGATACAAAAACTTGCAAAAACGCACGGGTTTGACCTTGACGAACTTCCTATCGAAGAGATTGGAAATCGTTTTGACAACTTTTCTCAGTGAAGCACGGGTCAAAACTCCAACTGATCAAATGGCTGGATGCAATGGATGCTTTTCTCAAAATCGACTAGGTTTTCCATTTTGAAATTCGACATTGAAATCCTAATTGGTCAAATGAAATTGACAATTTATTAAAAATCGACCGGATTACCCTAAAAAGGGAAACAGGTCAAACGAATTGAATGAAATTCAATTTATCCAAAATTAATTAGATCACCCTAAAAAGGGTAAGTTGATCAAATAGATTGAACGTAACTTGATTTATTCAAAATCGGCTCGGTTGCCCTAAAAATGGGTAAATTGGCCAAATGAATGAAATTGAATTAGTGATTGATTCAAAAATCGGCCGAACGACCCTAAAAAGGGTAAATTGGTCAAATGAATTGATGATTTATTCAAAAATCGACCATGTGACCCTAAAAGGGTAGATCGGTCAAATGAATTGATGATTTATTGAATGAATTGGCCAAATGAATTGGTTGAATTGTCCAGCCATTGGTTATTTCAAAATTATTGAGGTGCATTAGTCTATGACCTTCTAAAAATCAAATTTTGGCCTCAATTTATTTATCGTCTCAATAGGAGGAATCATTTGTGAATTTCTTCAAATTAATGTCCTTCACGCAAGGGATTTTTACCAATTTTTGATAAAATGGCCAAAAAGTGATTATTAGATGCTCATATTCCAAAGATCACTCTATGAAAATGATCGGATCCTACCTTACCTTGTGCACTACCCCTTTGGATGGTACAAAATGTAAACGTGCAAGTCTCACTGGATTAAATATCCGAGACACAAGGTGGTTTATTCCTAAACACGGGATTCCCTATGTGGCATTCCCTTTCTATGGTTTATGCATGATGCCAGTTATTAAAGCGATGTAAATATGTGGCAAATATGGCCTAAAGGACATAAATAATGCATCGAGGGGGAAAAGGTCTAAAATGAAATGTATTTATTAAGTATAATGACTGAAATTTAAACATGTGAGTTATCTAGTGGGTGAGTCACTAAAAGAGTGCCAAAGAGGCCTCTTATTGCTATGGCACATGAATGCAGGCCAAGAAAACAAAGAAATGGTTAGTGCAATTGATAGTACACATAACACATTGGGAGCAATTAAGAAAAGAAATACAATAAAAGCAAGTAAAAGGGGTGGAACCCCCTCCCTCGTGCCTAATGTGCTTAAAAGGGTGAGGCTGACTCTAACCTAGGCAAACTCTAACATGGATGCATGAGGCTGGGGCTCACTAATGCAACTAGACTCGATAAGTCTCGGCTCCCAAGCCTTCAGACCTAAAGGCGAAGGGTCATCACTCCCAGGGCCTTTGATCGGTGGCTCGAGTGATCCCTTAGGTAGCGCTATGGGCGCAGAGCACACCAGCCGCCTACCCAAGGCAATCGATCCTAATCCTACAAGGCGGTGTGGGAAACGCCCACGAAAAACAAAATAAAATGGGATAAAAGCAAGTAAACGTGCACGTATGAAGTGTTCCCCTATTTTGAGGGAAGGGGTGAGAACCACACGAGGCTCTAAAGGTGACACACCCCCCCAAATGCAATGCAAGCGCGAGATAAATAAGTAAACATACATCCAATCAACCAATCACACGTACGTGAGTGAGGGAATAGTTGGATACGCGCACGAGGCAAAAGGCCCTAAAAATGGAAAGTGCAACCCTAATATCCAAATGCAATGCATAAAAAAGGGTAGAAAAAGGAAAAGAATGGCCAAGTCAAATGCTTGGACCCACTTAGGAAGTCCCCAGTGGAGTCGCCAACTGTCGCGCCCCACTTTTTGAATGTAGTGTGAATGTGAGTGATGTGTGTGTGAAGTGTGGTGTGAACGTGTGCAAAATGAAAAGTAAAAAGGCCATGGGACTTTGGAAAGCGACGATTTGGCCAAATGAAATTTTAAAAAAAAGGGTTTTTTTTTAAATATGAAAATGGAGTCGCCACTTGGTATAGATTTGGGGTGTACGAAGTCACCCAAAAAGTGTTTTTTAAAGACAAAGTAGCAAAACCCTTTTTAAAACGACTCCTAGTCCACGTAAGCCAAAGAAAAAGGTTCGGGAGTCACATTTGACGAAGGGGAAGGCAAGGATAAAAATCCAAGGCACCCCTCCGACCTAGCCAAGGCTAGTTGCGCGACTTAACCTTACCTTTCCTAGTTTTCTACCCAATGTATGTTCGCATGTTGGATATGACCCTATGAATGCAAAACGGAAAGAAAAAATGCAATCCTAGATTCTACGATGTCTCTTGTGAGGCTTTTGGTCCCAAACCACATGAATTGTGGCGGCCAACAAAGGAAAACCTCATAGAGGTCGATTAATGCAAATGAGATTCAAGTGTGCAAGTGTGAAGGTGTATGAAAGATGCAAGAAAAGTAAGTGCAAGTGTGTGAAATTGTATAAAGGTGCTTGTGTGAAATTGTAAAACAAATTCAAGTGTTTTCGTGTGCAAGTGTATGAAAATAGAATAATAGATATATAATGTAAAGTGGAATGTCATTTGTGAAGTGAAAATAAGCAAATGATAGATAAAATGTAGTAAAAAAGTATGGTTTGAGAAATGTGAAAAAATGTGGTTTAAGGGAGTATGTAGGTGATGAAAATGAAAGTATGACCCTAGAGGAATGCAACAAGTCGGGTACGGGGGTGGACTCCTAACTTTTCGACTTTGATTTTCCCTTTGATTAGAAGGCAAAACTAGCGTGCTAAGGCTATCGAGTAGCCACACTCGCTCGTTTCCCTTATCGGAAGGGGACACTCAAGCAAAATGAACCCTATAGCTAGTATGAGATGCGAGACCTAAAGTGAGGGGAAAGGGGTTCGAAGATCATGCCAAATGATAAAACTAAGGAAAATGCGTGATATGTGGTGAACAAGCAAATGATGTGCTAACGAGGGGAAATCCCTAAGGGTCTAGCGTTGGACTAGCCCTTTCTATGAATTCCTAATGAAATAATGAGCCACAACTAGCGTTGGACTAGTGTGGTGACGTACATTCATCCATTCCATTCATTCATGGTTATGAAAGCAAGTAGACATGCCAAAACGCTCGTAAACACGTAGCACGTAGCACTTAGCATGCTCGACTAGATGCAAGAGCCTACTAAAGCAATTTAACATGTAACAACAAAAACAAGCAACCAAGGGGAAGGGGAAATGGACCAGATGCTCTACGAGCCCTATCTATTACAAACCAAGAGGTGTACACATACCCCATAAAAGCATAAAGGGGAAGGGGAAATGGACCAGATGCTCTCCGAGCCCTATCTATTACAAGCCAAGAGGTGTACACATATCCCATAAAAACATAAAGGGAAAGGGGAAATGGACCAGATGCTCTCCGAGCCCTATCTATTACAAGCCAAGAGGTGTACACATACCCCGTAAAACTTAAATAAAAGTAAAAGCGAGTAAATGCATACAAAGAGGTAAGGAAAGCGGAGTAGGCATGCATATTCACATAACACGTAGGAGCACGTAGGGTCAAATGAAGTGCAAAAGAAGGATAGAGTGTACCTCCCTTGAAGCAACGCCCTAACGCAGTGAAATTACTAACTTACCCTCCAAAATAATAAAGAGGTTAAGGTACCACTTAAATTATCAAATAATCACATGAAACAAAAATTAAATATGAAAAATGAAAGTTAAACACTAAATTGAGTCAACTAAAGTATTTACATAGACAAACCAACCATGTACAAAGCAATTATTGCAAGAGGGACATAATTAGAAGGACATGAAAATTCCTAAAAGAGAGTAAAATAAAATACCAAAAATGATGACTTAAGATGAGACCCATAAAAAATCAAATGCAAAAAAATGTGTTTAGAACAAAAATCCAAGCTAAAAATTCTATTAAAACTTATTGAACCTCAAAATGCATCCTAAAACTCACTAAACATCTTACCCAAAATCATGTCAAAGCAAACCAAAAACAATTAAGATTCTAGAATGACAAAAGTGATTAAATTATTCAACTAATTGGACCATAACAAGGCAAGGGGGAACTTAGGGGGTTAAGATGCAAGTGTTTTAGGACCTAATTGCAAGATCATGAAATGTAGTTGGGCCATCATACATTGCTGCAAAAATACAAGGGATCCAATTGATTAAAATTCCAAAGTTTTTGGGCCCTAGTGACTTAAGGGGAGACTTGGGGCTCAAAGTGCAAGATTCAGAAATATTGACATGCATGCATACGTGAGGAACAAAATTTTCTGCAACAAACAAGAAACTTTCGGCAAAACAACAAGGAAGTTTCGGCAGCAACAAGAAAATCTTGGTAGGCTAAGCTAGCTTATCCACAAATTCATCTATGAATCTTTAGCTAACAAAGCGTTAAACTAATTCTAATTAAAGCATGCTTAAACAACACTTAATCAAAGTAATTTCTTGCAAGTTTACAAACCCAAAAGCTGCTGCACTTTTGTTACAAACCAACTCAAGGACTGCTGCATTTTCATTTTTTTTCAACCAGGTTTTGGGCAAAAAATAATGCCAACCTTAGACAAATTCTATCTAGCAGCATCCCCACTTTGAGCCAAACAACATAACACCCAACTTGATCCCCCAAACAACCAAGACATAGAAGGAACAACATGCAAGTTCACGGCTAAAAGAAAATGCAGCTAAGAACAATAGATGAAAGCTCGCGACTTAATGAACAAATGCAGCAATGGAATCAAGGTGTGCAAGCTCACGGCTACATAAGGAAAATGCAGCAAAGGAACTAGAGGTGATGGCTCACAGCTAGATGAAAAATGCAGCAAGGAACAAATAAAGGAAACTTCATGTATCATGGCTGGAAAATACTGGGCAAAAAGTTCGGCAGTTTTGACTCGCTTATTTTCAGCAATCATTCGACCACAGCTCAAGCGTTTTAAGGATTCAAATATGCAAACTCAAACACCTAAACTCCCCTTCCTTCTCTTCTACATAAGATTAAGTGTGCCATTTAAGTGCGAAAACTCATTGAACAGTCATGGAAAAAGAAGACAGCAATAAGAATGCAACAGAAATTTCGGCCACTTGCTCATATATCTTCTAGCAAACAATCAAACGTGCTTCAAGCTTTCTTGAACCCAACACACACAGCTTTGATCAAATACTTTCAACTCCATGTTCACAGCCCTACACTAAGCAATTAACTACACCAACCAACCCATCAAGGCCAACAAAAATCATGATGGAAAACCATGCCAAGATCCTAGAACATATGCGCGCAAGAAAAACTGATTCAGCGACTTGAAATGATTAAATTCAGCAAGCATTGCTTCTGAATTTTAGTATTTAGCATGGCATATGCACTTAACACTTCAAATCAAAAGAAGTCTTGATTCAAAATCCTATGATACCTACAAAGGGATGACCGAATTAAAGACAAATAGGGACCTTCGTCCAAGCCTAGAATGAGGACAAGACTCTCGGCCAAGGGGAAGAAAATAAATGCAGCAACCAAAAGAAAGGTTTGATTCCAAATTTCTGCTACAACTTATAAACTTTCGACCACAAGAATTCACATAATCCTTTGGGCTAATTTCAACTAAACAGGGGCAAACGATTGTTAACCATGGAATTATTTCATACCAGTCATTGTAACAACAGAATTGTGTCCGTGTGCCGAAATTCTAACAAGCTTCTACTAGTTTAACCGCCAAACCCAAACACAAGGCCTTCATCCCATTATTCACTACATAAACATCAATCCTGGAAAAGCCAATCGAAACCAATGAACCAGAAATGCATCAAAGAAATAAAATGCACCTTGAGGTAAACACATTTGGCATGTCGATTAACAAACAAGTAAATCACCCACTTTTGTTCCCCAAATCCAAGTTGAATCCACGGGTTTTCTTAGCAAAAACTGGAGAAAAATTAAAGCTTCCATGAACCACGCAATCCAACCATGAACCCCAGAAAACATCGAATGAAATGCAGCAACAAAACTTTAGACTGTGAAGTGCGGCAATACCAGATTATTTCTCAGTTTCAAAACACATTTGCAGATTCAAACTCATAGTTTCCCTATCAAAAAACACGACCTAACCAAAACTTTCTACTCTAACACACATAACACACTCATTCAAACATGCCAACATAACTAAGAACTCAGGAATTCTAGTAATATAGGTTAGATGTTAACGGACTAAGCAGAATAGAAAGCTACCTGTTCACAGCTGCGGATTAGACACTTCAGCCTGGATTCAATGGAAGTATTAGCGGCCAATCCTGAGCCTTAAGCTTCAGCCCGAATCACCTCCTCCACTTGCTCTCTCTCAGATTGCTCGGCCATGTTTTCTGGTTCCTTTTCCTTGTTGTTTTGCCGTATCTTCCCTCCTCAATCTTTCGTCACTTCCTTTCTTTTCGTCTGTTTTGTTTGCTTCCCGTCACTCTCTTTCTATCCCTCTGTCTTTCCTTTTCCCCTCTCAGCCCTCAGCTCTCTCCCCTTTCTTCACAGCTTTTCTGGTTCTCCACTCAATTCTTACGGCTGCCCTCTTGTTCTTCTTTGTTCTCTGCCGTTTCTTTTTTTTTTATTTCTTGCCGTCAATCTCTGGTTAAATCCCTTCTCTGTTTTCTTAGCCGAGCCTCCTCTCACTCCCTCTTGCTCTCCTTTCTCTCCCCAAAGCCCGCAGCCTTTCTTTCTTTTTCCTTTGCTGTCCCCCAAAAGAAAACCTCTCCTCTATTCTCTTATCTTCCCCACCATCAGCCGTCACCTCTCCTTCCTTTTCTTTTTTGCCCAGAACCCCCTTTCTAAAAACCCTCGCTTAGTTTTTTCTGTTTGCCCCGTCGATGCTCTCTCCCCCTTGCTCACCGAAAACTCCTCCTTGCGGCTGTGGTTTTCTTTGCTCTTTTATATTCACTTCCCAATCTCCTAAACCTGCTCTCAATGGTGAGGATGAAGGCTTGTCCTTCCCTTTCCATCCAGCCATCCGATGGCTATTGAAATTGTACCTTTGCACGCTGCAAAAAATTGCAGCGTGCATGCTGCGATAACAATTTTTTTTTTTTTTTTTTTTTAACTTTCAACTTAAAATATAAATAATAATAATAAAAACAAAATTACACAAACCAGGTAATAATAATTATAACAAAACAAAAATAATTTTAAACAAAAAACTAAACAAAAATGGCCATTTTTTAATTTTTTAATTTTTCACTTTTCATCATTTTCTTTTTCTCAAAATAACTTAATAAAAATAACTAAAGTGCCCAAAGATTGAATTTAAAGAAATAAACATATTTTTGATGTTTTCCTTTTCTTTTTTCTAAAAACTCTATGCTAATTTTAAACTTAAAAGCTGAAACTAAAAACTAAAACTAAAAGTAAACAAGAATAAACAGCAAATGAAATAGGTCAACTAAAAGGGCGAAAATGAATAAAACTAAAATATCATAACAACTAATAGTGCAAAACACACAATAACGAACTAAAATGCAAGCAATCTAAAATGAAAATCATGAAACAGATGCTACATAAAATTATTCAAAATTTGGTGTCTACAATCTGGATTACAGGGCCTTCATGAAAGTTGTAACTCATTATCTTAGCTTCGAAGCGGGGTCTCACACACCTTAATCCGATATTACTACCCAAACTTTTAGTCAAAACAGTTTGACGGCAAATCTGCCAGTTTCCGTTTTGCTGGCCGTTTCCGTTTCCGTTCACCGTTTCCGCATGCGCGTGTGTCCGTTTCGCCATTTCACTTTATTTACGCATTTTAGTAGTCATTTGTGTAGTAATGTGGTGCAATCTTTTATTTCAAACGGTGACGGGTTAGACGGTGCCAGTGGGGCCTACTTGCTGTTATACGTGACGTGATCTTCACACTTTTGCTATACTTGCTCTTTGTGTAAGTATTCAGGTCGTTTTCTATGTGTAAGTTGCTTATGTACGTTGATGTGAATGAAATGGTACTTAGGCGAGGGTGTACTTTATCACACTCAACCTAAACCCTAATTTGCACACATATTTGTACATGACATGTGTATATGAATTGTTTCGGGACTGAACCCCTTGAACTTGTAGCTCAGGGTGACTTTTGTGAAATGTGTAATATAATGAATTTGGGGCCCAATCTTAAGACCTAGAAGGACTATTCGAGCTGGTCGGGGCTTGGTCGAAATCAGTCCAACCTAGTCTTGAGATCACAAGTGTGTGAATCAATTTTGTTTTCGTTTTGATTGCTCGAGCCATTTTGTGTGGTTGACTGGCCAGTGAGGGTGATAAGGGGTATGGTGGGAGTACAAGTGGAGTTCTACGGACCCTGATTTGTGATCGACGGAGTGTCAATAGGAGGTCACACGTGGCACATGATTTGGCTTTGGAGCCAACCTGTATCCTTAATTTGTATTATTACTTTTGTACTTTTGATTTGACATCCATATGACGTAATTGTTTGTCTTAATGTGAAATTTACGCTTTTACCCCTGTTTACTTACCAAGTTTATAGCTTACCCTTTTCCTTTGTTTTTCTTAACAGGGAACGACGCGGGGAAACCTTTGGCACCATTACTAGTATAGTTAGGTTTAGTTTGTGTTCACTGGACAATTAAAATGTTTCTTCTTGTTTTGGTGATCTGTATAAGAACCCTTCTTCGGGTCGACTTTCTGCTTTTGGTTATTAACATAAGATAATGTAGTAGTCTGGATATTTACTTTTGAGGATGTAAATAGAACTCTTTTGGGATTGTATATATTGTGAATAGTACCCTTTTGGTTTATACAGTTTTTTTTTGCTTTGCGTTTTTGAGTTCTGACGCGAGTTAGGCAGACGGTCCGCTAAACCCTTTGGTACGTCTTTGAGTGCGGTGGGGTCGTCACAGGTGGTATCAGAGCGCCTAAATTAGAGGACTTGGGTAATAGGGACATACGTGATCGGCATTAGGAATATGTGCTTCTATTTAAGATGAATGATATATTTTAAACAAAAATGCTGAAAAACTGACCAAATAATATTTTGTAGGTATGGTGGCCGGGGAACCTAGTGGGTCTGGATCAGAACCGAGACCTCCTAGTGCAGGGGGTCCGGTGAACCAAGTGCTACGTTGGCGTGTGCTCCGATTCCAGAGCAGGTCTGGGGGGCCGTATACGTTGTATTCACCTTTTGGCCAAATGAATCGGCCATGTGAGTGCCGACACACGTTTGGCTACCCAGACAAGGTCATCCTGGATGTGCACGACGAGCGACGTCGCCTAGGGAAGGCGGCCCATCGCTTGGCTAGACAGTTGGAGGAGGCCAGGGAGGTAGTCCACAGACAGGCTCTGCGCATTAGAGAGATGGAGCAGAACCTCAGAGATGAGGAGGAGAGGACGGACGCTTTTCGTCGTCAGCTCCATGACACACACCAACAACTCTTCGCTATGAAGGGGCAGCTGAGGGAGCGGGTCCGGAGAATCATGCTGGACTGTGAGGTCCTGTTAGATGTGGCCGCGGAGGCACCACCACGACCTGTTAGGTCAGAGCCGATGGATGAGGTGGACACTTTAGGCTCTGTTGGGGATTGGACCCTAAGGGAGGCGCGTAAGGCCGTTGTTTGGATTTTCTTTTGACTATCTGATATGTTTTTGTTATAACCAGTATGGCTGGTTTCTTTTGTTATCTGGCGGTTGACTACATTTTGGAGTCGGAGTGCTCATGTAAATCATGGGTTTTGCACCGACTGAATGTCGGATAACTTGTATATCTTTGGTGTGACTTTGTAAATATATGTATATATTTGAGTATAATCTTTTGGGTTTATCTTTTGCGTGTCTTTTGTGCATGTGCCTATACACTTTGTATTCTTTATTTTGATCGTATTTTGAATAAATACATATTATGTCTCGATTTATAAACTTTTGAATCTAAATTGATTCCGGTGGTCGAGGTAGAGGTAGAGGGCGAGGACGGAGCCCCGAAGGAGAAAATGAAAATGAGTCGGATCAGGTAACTACAGCCATCCAGCGAATGGCTGACCTGTTAGAACGAATGGTTAATCAACAGCGTTAGGGTCGGGGGAGTAATACCGGAAATCCTATACATAATCCGAGTAATCACGAGGGAGAGGACCGTGCCTTAGAACTGTTCCAAAAGTTTGCACCCCCGAAATTTGTAGGTGGACCCAACCCTGACTTAGTGGAGGGTTGGCTGGACCGCATGTTGGATATATTTGCCGCGTTTGGGTATTCAGAGGAGCGGCAGATATCTTTTACTGTTTTTCAATTTGAGAAGACCGCCCGAATTTGGTGGAATGTGATCAAGGCTAAGTGGGAGCAGGAACAGACCCCCTGGACATGGGTCAGCTTTACTCGGGAATTCAATGAGAAATATTTGCCACCCATTGTATAAGAGAGACGTGAGGAAGATTTTATCTGCCTGCGCCAAGGGGCATTCAGTGTGGCGGAATACTAGACCTAGTTTATGAAATTCTCTCGCTTCGCTCCGGACTTGATATTAACAGAGTAAAAGCGAATTCGCCGCTTCATTCAAGGCTTAAATGTGGAGATTCATGAGGCTTTAGCGGCTGCTCAGTAAAACACGTTTAGCCAGGCACTAGAAAAGGCTCATAGAATTGAGGTTGTCAGGGGACAAGTCAAAGCCTTCCATGACCGGAAAAGGAGGCAACCTAGCACGAGCAACTTCACGGCCTGACAGAGCTCGAGAAACGAGTCACCCTCTAAGATGGATCGAGGGACGGGTGGTCCACGACCCGCAGGAACCCCAAACCGGGGTAATTTTGGAAGAGGTCAGGTAAGGCAAGGGTCCCAGAGGGGTGCCCAGCGTGGAGGGTCAACTACAGGAATTAAGCAGACCTGTAGTTTCTGTGGGGGCAATCACACTGCCGATAATTGCTGGAAAAATAATTCGGTACGAAAATACTTTAAATGTGGCAGTACGAAACATTTGATTGCTCAATACTCTAAGATGCAGAAAGAGGGATCTAAGCCACCGATAGAAGGGACCACAACTAAGCCGACAAACGCAGGGGGAAATCAACCCAAAGTACCGGCCAGAGTATATGCATTGGGTCAACAAGAGGTGACTGACCCTTCAGCAGTCATCGAAGGTACGCTCTCTCTTTTTCGGCTTACCGCAAGTGTTTTAATTGATCCTGGTGCCACGCACTCTTTTGTAAACCCTGCATTTACGGCTCATGTAGATGTTATAAATGAAAAATTACCGTATGATTTAAAAATAAAAATTCCTATTACCAATAAGAGTTTAATTGCCAATGTGGTCTACAAGGGGTGTGAGGTATGGATAGGAGAGGAAAAATTGTTGGTGGACCTTATTGACTTAGCTCTTAAGGGATACAATATCATTTTAGGGATGGACTGGTTGGCCAAATATCATGCACGGTTGAATTGCCTTACTAAGAAGGTTGACTTTCACATACCAGTGAGCCTATATTACAATTAGATGTAAGAGGAAAGTTAACTTCCTTTACTCTTATCTCTGGGATTCGGCCTCGAAAATTACTATACAAGGGTGCACGAGGTTATTTGGCGATGTTAATGAATGCTCCGGTGGATCAGCTAAAGGTAGAAAATGTACCGATAGCATGTGAATTTCCTGATATGTTTCTCGAAGAATTGACATCACTGCCTCCAAAGAGGGAAGTAGAATTTAAGATTGATTTGCATCTTGGAGCAGAGCCAATATCAAAAACTCATCGTATGGCTCCTGCAGAATTTAAGGAGTTGAAAACACAATTACAAGAATTGCTGGATCAAGGATTTATACAAGAAAATGAATCGCCGTGGGGAGCCCCGGTATTGTTTGTGAAGAAAAAATATGGAGGACTACGAATGTGCATTGACTATCGAGGGTTGAATAATCTCACCATTAAGAATAAATATCCCCTGCCACTTATTGATGAGTTGTTTGATCAACTGCAAGGCGCAGTTGTATTTTCTAAGTTGGATTTTCGGCAGGGATATTACCAGTTGAGGATACGAAGGGAGGATGTACCCAAGACTGCCTTTAATTCGCGGTATGGACATTTTGAATTTGCAGTCATACCCTTCAGATTGACCAATGCTCCAGCCCCGTTCATGGACCTAATGCACCGAGTTTTTAAATTCTATTTGGACCAATTTGTTGTAGTTTTCATTGATGGTATTTTGGTCTACTCTAAGACTCGTAAGGACCATGAACAACACTTGAGACTAGTACTACAGACTCTTAAGGAACACCAATTATATGCCAAGTTTAGCAAATGTGAGTTTTGGTTGGAGAAAGTATCCTTTTTAGGCCACGTTATTTCAAAAGAGGGTATAGCGATGGACCCCGCTAAGCTGAAAGTGGTTACTGAATGGAAACGACCAGGAAGCCCGACAGAAGTTAGGAGTTTCTTAGGACTAGCAGGATATTATCGCCGCTTTATCAAGAATTTTTCCAAGATAGCTGGACCTCTCACGGATTTGACCAAAATTCACAATCAATTTGTCTGGACTTCAAAATTTGAGGCTAGTTTTCAAGAGTTGAAAGGGCGATTGACTTCCGCACCCATTCTGACTTTACTCAACGGAAAGGACAGTTTTGTGATATATACAGATGCATCCCGGATGGACTTAGACCGTGTACTTATGCAAAACGGGCAGGTGATAGCGTACGCATCTCGAAAGTTAAAATCTCATGAGTAAAATTACCCCACCCATGACTTGAAATTAGTAGCCGTAGTTTTTGTTCTTCAAAAGTGGCGTCATTATTTGTACGGGATAACTTTTGAGGTATTCACCGATCACAAGAGTCTCAAGTATTTATTTTCGCAAAAAGAGTTGAATTTGAGGCAACGTCGGTAGATGGAATTCCTAAAGGATTATGATTGCACCATTAAATATCATCTAGGGAAAGTTAATGTAGTAGCTGATGCTCTTAGCCGTAAAGCTCAGGTGTCCAGTTTGCAGGTAAGAGAGTGGGAGTTATTAGAGAAAGTTGGGAAATGGAATTCTCAACTTAAGTCGTCAGCAGTGCTTTTTAGCAATATTATGATAATTTCTACTCTAATACCTCGTATAAAAGAAGCTCAGAAGGATGATTCTCAAGTGCAAAAATGGAAGGAGAAAGTTGGAAAATGGACTATACCTGACTTTAATGTGAACTCAGATGGGATATTGAGGTATCGCAATCGGTTGGTTGTACCACAGGATAAAGACATTAAAAGGGAGATATTGGAAGAAACTCACCGATCACGATATACTATACATCCGGGTATGACAATGATGTACTAAGATTTGAAAAAGTTATACTGGTGGGATGGTATGAAGAATGAGGTAGTTCAGTTTGTACAAATATGTCTAACCTGTCAGCAGATTAAAGCTGAGCACCAAAAACCCTCAGGGTTACTCCAGCCCTTAGAAGTGCCAGAGTGGAAGTGGGAAAACATTACGATGGATTTTGTTTCAGGATTACCACAGACACAAAATAGACATGATGCCATATGGGTAATTGTTAACCGTTTAACCAAATCAGCTCATTTCCTTCCTGTGAACATGAAGTACTCCCTAGAAAAACTAGCTCAACTGTATCTAGATGAAATTATATGGCTACATGAAGTACCGGTGAGTATTGTCTCGGACAGAGATCCCCGTTTCATGTCACGATTCTGGCAAAGGATGCAAGAAACTATAGGCTCTAAACTTCATTTAAATATAGCTTACCATCCTGAGACGGATGGACAATCGGAGAGAACTATACAAACCCTTGGGGACATGCTCCGATCGTGTGTTATGAATTTTGGAGGGAACTGGAGCCAACACCTCATCTTGATCGAGTTTGTCTATAACAACAGCTATCATTCTACCATACAAATGGCACCGTATGAAGCCTTATACGGGTGCAAGTGCCGCTCACCGATCATTTGGGATGAAGTAGGTGAGAGAAAAGTATTGGATTCGATCACAGTACCATGGATTGAAGAAGCAATAGAAAAGGTCAAAATTATTCACCAGAACATACAAACCGCTCAGAGCCAGCAAAAGAGTTATGCCAATCATGGAAGAAAATACCTGGAGTTTGAGGTGGGAGACATGGTGTTCCTAAAAGTTACACCATTAAGGGGAACTACTTTGGCTAGGAAAGGAAAGAAATTGAAACCCCGATATATAGGGTCGTATAAGATTCAATGACGAGTTGGGACGGTGGCATATCAATTGGAACTACCCGTCAGTATGTCTCGAATTCACAATGTCTTCCATGTTTCCCTACTCAAGAAATACCATCCTGACCTCACTCACATTCTACACCTTGAGGACGTGGAGCTAGATGAAACCCTCACCTAAGAAGAGCAACCAGTACAGATTTTGGAACGAAAGGTGAAAGAACTAAGGAATAAACGGATACCTTTGGGGAAGATATTATGGAGAAATCATGATATGGAGGAAGCCACCTGGGAAGTGGAGGAAGACATGCAAAACAAGTATCCTACTCTATTCACGAACAAAGGTATTAATTTCGAGGACGAAATAGTTCTAAGAGGGGGAGGTTGTGAGACCCCGGTTAGTCATTAATTTCGATATTATGTGATATTAAGAGCATTTTGTTCTATTTTGTACTAATTTATTAGAAAATCCTAATTTGGGTTATTTATAAAACCCTAGTTTTTGTATTAATCACAAGTTCGAGTTGTAGTTAAAAATTAGATATACTAGTGTGTGTTTTGGTACAGGTAAGTATAGGATTCGATTTATTTTTCAAAGGTTAAATAGGTTTTAAAAGGTTAGAAAACCCTAAACTAGCAAAATCTCTAGCGTTATAATTTATTAGAAGTCCTAAGTTGGGTTTAAAACCCTAATTTTGCTTATGACAAAAAGGTTGTTGTTTAATTGCTTTTATGTAGGATAAAGTATGATTAAGTATAGGTGATTAATATAGGAGGGTAATTAGTGAAGCAATTAAGTGTGGTTAAGTGTTTTAGACTAGATTAAGTTTGTATCCTATGGAGTTAATTGAAAACTTTTTATATATTTATGGGCAAGAGTGTAAGAAAGAAAAAGTGAAGGTGTAAGGGCTAAGGAGCAAGATGTGAGCTTTTATGTGATTGGTTGTGATGGGAAAATATCTTCTAAGGCTTTGACTAATCTTATATAATAGGATTTACAAGATAAATATAAGAAACAAAACAAAACAAAACCAAAGGGAGAAGAGAGAGAGAGAGGGCCGAGACCAAGAAGCCAAGGGAGGAGGAAAATTTCTTCCAAGTTCATCTTCTTCTAGCTTTCCATCTTGATCTTGGAGCTTAAAGAAAAAACTTTGGCACTCGATTGTGGTAGTTTCCTCACTTACAAAGCTTACTTGAAGGTAAATCATCTCACTTGGAAGTTAAAGTTTGGTGATTAAGTTTTGAAGCCATGAAAGTGATGTTTTTGTTGTGATTGTGAACTTGTATGGTTTATGTGGTGATTATTGTGTAGTTTGATGGGTTATTTTGGTGATATATTGCTGCCTCAATTTCGGTCAAGGCTATGAAAAGTTAGGGTTTCTTGCTTCATGATTCATTAAGTTGATTTGGTTGGTTTTTGGCTTGTAAATGGAGTCGTTGATGTATTAATTTCACTTGTATGGGTGGTTCTTAGCAAAAATCAGATTTGGCCATGAAACCCTAGTTTAAAGGGAAGTTATTTTGGTTGAGTTAGGGTTTAAATGATTAGGGTTTGATTGGATAGGTTTGGAGGTTAATTGAACTTGGAAGATTAAAAGTATAGAATATGGTTAGTGTTTGTTAGGTTTTGGGGTTAAATTGGGAAAGGAATTTTGGGTCTTTTGTGGAGCAATTAGGAGCTGGTATATGTGTGTTTATTTGGTATGAAGTTGGTTAGAAAACTTGCATGAGAACCATAGAAACGGATCATGCATTTGTGTCGCGCGAAACAGTTCAAATTGGAAATCAGGGCAGCCCAGAACCCAAACTTTGGCTCCATTTTTCTTTGTGTTACATATTGATTCAGTGTTTGCCCAAAACATGAAAGTTGTATCTTCTTAAGTTCTCATCGTACCTACAAAATTTCAGCCCAATCTGATCAGTGTAGCCTGAGTTATGCCCAAAAAAATGTAAGGTGCCAGAACTGCCGTTGAAGCCAATCAGTTTTGAGCACAAACTTTGGAGCCATTTTACCCTATGCTCTGTACTGATTCAGCTTTTGGTCAAAACACAAACGTTATAGTCTTATAAATGAGCTTTCCAATGCCTCTGGAATTTCTTGATTCTGATTTATGAGTCATGAGTTATGGTCGTTCAAACAGGGCCTGTTCGGTAACCTGAATTGAAACGGCTGAGACTGTCTTGTGCTTTTTTGCCCTAGTTCTGTTGTGATCTGGATTACAGGGCTTCATCAAAGTTGTAACTCGTTCTCTTAGTTTCGAAGCGGGGTCTCACACACCTTAATCCGACATCCCTAGCCTAACTTTTAGTCAAAATAGTTTGGGACGGCAAATCTGCCCTTTTCCGTTTTGCTGGCCATTTCCATTTCCGTTCACCGTTTCCGCGCGTGCGTGTGTCCGTTTTGCCGTTTCACTTTATTTACACATTTTAGAAGTTGTTTGTGTAGTAATGTGGTGCAATCTTTTATTTCAGACGGTGACGGGTTAGACGGTGCCAGTGGGGCCTACTAACTGTTATACGTGACGTGATCTTCGCACTTTTGCTATACTTGCTCTTTGTGTAAGTATTCAGGCCGTTTCTATGTGTAAGTTGCTTATGTTCATTGATGTGAATGAAATGGTACTTAGGCGAGGGTGTACTTTATCACACTCGACCTAAACCCTAATTTGCACACATATTTGTACATGACATGTGTATATGAATTGTTTCGGGACTGAACCCCTTGAGCTTGTAGCTCAGCGTGACTTTTGTGAAATGTGTAATATGATGAATTTGGGGTCCAATTTCAAGACCTAGAAGGACTATTCGAGCTGGTCGGGGCTTGGTCGAAATCAGTCCAACCTAGTCTTGAGATCACAAGTGTGTGAACCAATTTTGTTTTCGTTTTGATTGCTCGAGCCATTTTGTGTGGTTGACTGGCCAGTGAGGGTGATAAGGGGTATGGTGGGAGTACAAGTGGAGTTCTACGGACCCTGATTTGTGATCGACGGAGTGTCAATAGGAGGTCACACGTGGCACATGATTTGGTTTTGGAGCCAACCTGTATCCTTAACTTGTGTTATTACTTTTGTACTTTTGATTTGACATCCATGTGACGTAATTGTTTGTCTTAATGTGAAATTTACGCTTTTACCCCTGTTTACTTACCAAGCTTATAACTTACCCTTTTCCTTTGTTTTTCTTAACAGGGGACGACGCGGGGAAACCTTTGGCACCATCACTAGTATAGTTAGGTTTAGTTTGTGTTCACTGGACAATTAAGATGTTTCTTCTGGTTTTGGTGATCTATATAAGAACCCTTCTTCGGGTCGACTTTCTGCTTTTGGTTATTAACATAAGATAATGTAGTAGTCTGGATATTTTACTTTTGAGGATGTAAATAGAACTCTTTTGGGGTTGTATATATTGTGAATAATACCCTTTTGGTTTATACAATTTTTATTGCTTTGCGTTTTTGAGTCCTGGCGCGAGCTAGGCAGACAGTCCGCTAAGCCCTTTGGTATGCCTTTGGGTGCGGTGGGGTCGTCACACTAATGATGATGCTCCTACTTCCTGTTTTCTCCTGTCATTGGAAACACAATTTTGAGCAGTGACTTCCTTCTTCATTCAAGCAGTCTCCTCTTCTTGAATGCTTGTTCGAGTTCTATTAAATAGATCTAGATGAGTTTATGGTACAATCTTGGAGAGTTTCCTGTGAAATCATGTATAAATGTGGCTATAGTTATGTGTTTATCTAGATTAAGAATCTGTAAACTCTCAGTGGAAAACTGCTCTCCCATTAACACTTGAGAAACTCATCTCGTACTTGTTGTATGTTTATGAGATAAGTTGGGATCTTGAAGAGAGGTTAAGAAGACTGGAATCTCAAGACAAACTGTTGAGTCAAGTCAGTGAAAGGGTATATAGATTGAGGATTTGAATACATGAACTATTTTTGAGCATTTCCCTATAAGAATAGGGAGAAGGTTGGCATAGAACAGGGTCAGCAACATTGTATAATTGCAGGGCTATAGTGAGGGTGTATACATGGTCTTTAGGATCCCCTAATTCATCATATATGTTTAAATGAGGGATTTCAAATTGTAGTGGTAAGGGATATTCATTAATGACCTGAATAAACTTGAAGGTCACCAAAACCTCATCCAAAGGCCTCTTCATATTATAAACACTTTTCACATGCTTTAGTCATTGGCATGGTATTCAGGGAATACAACAACTGATAGAAGCTTGTCAAGAGGACTGTCCCAATTTTACAACTATCATTTCATCCTTCCTCTTCTTAGAACACCAATGTTCCTCATCCTTCAAGGAGGAACTAGAAGAGGAAGCCTTTATATAGGGTGGAGAAGATTTGCTCTCCTTATTTTTCTCCTTCATCACCTTACTGAGATCTTCGAAAACACTTAGATGGTTTCGGAAGAAAATTTAACCACCTTCGCCATGGTATCCCTCTCTCCCACAGGCTATTTTCCATGGTCATCTTTGGAAGTCAAGTTTTGGTGAACCTCACGTTATTATTGTAGGGGGAAGGTAGGGAGAAAGATCATTCATAGAAAGGGCGATTATGGTTGTGGACGGCACAATGGTTAGGATTGGATGCAAAGTTGGAACAAAATCATTCCTACAGATAGCACCAATTGTGAGAGCAAGGTTCGGATTTTGCTGAAAAGGGTAATACATATTGACAAACTCGAATAATCTGTAACGCGAGAAAAGAGACACAGAGCGTGTCCTACATCGGTGTGATTCCAATGCTTAAGTCAGACATATGACAAAAATGAGCTCGAGAACCAGAAGATGACCTAAGGAGAGATGTATCTGTTATCTCCACAATGTGGAATGAGAAAGTATTTATAGTGGGAATCATGTACTGGTTTATCGATATCTAAACCACCTTCATGAGCTATAGGAATGCCATAGGTTGGCATAGGCATGTCAAGTAGGCCTGCAGTAGGTTATATCAGGTGGCACAAGTCATATAAATCAATTCTAGTTAGACAAGTTGGATAGGTTGGACTTCTCGAGCTATAGAAGCGGGTGTCCAAATTCAAGAAGAGTACTTTGACTCATATCTGAATCAAAGTGGTTACTAGTCCAACAGTGGATATGTGCTCCATTTATTAAGTCATAAAAGTGCATTTGTACTGATCAGTAGTCATAGGGTTTTCTTTGAATATATCAATCCACTATTAATATGGAAGCAAATCCAAAAAATGGGTATGTTGTTTCCACTTCGAAAGAATTAAAATGAATCAAGATTTGTTAATCCTCTACCATAACTTATTTTCAATGATTTTTCTTATAAGTTCTCATTAGCTACTAGCTATATATGTATAATTATGGGTTAATCTTTTTAACTTGAAAATATATACCCTAATAGATGTGGATATATGCCATATATACATATGTATATATATACATATATATACACATATATACACATACCCCAAAGAGTGGCTAAATCATCAAGGCACCTTAATTTTTATCGCTACGAACTTATAAAAATTATTTGTGGTTTGTATATGTAAATTCTGTAAGCAATTGGAAAGCAGCTGCTCTTTCTCGTGGCTATGACATCCTCACTAGGGCTCAATGTTCCTCCCGCAATGGATGTCCCTCACAATTCTGGGGGGAATCCATGGCCCCCTAACTTTCATGGGACTAAGTCCTTTGCTTCAATCCTATCTAGATCATCTTCAACTTCGCCGAGCTTGAGGTATGGCAAGCTATCAACCTTCAAGGGAGAACCAGCATTTCTGATCTCTAGACATGAATTGCAATTGATTACAGAGCCTTTCAAGAATGTGCTTGTGGGGGAGTTTGTGATGAGGAGGCCTTCCATAGACATGATACGCAAGTTTGTGACAGGTCTAGGGTTAAAAGAAGATTGTCCAATTGGTTTATTAGATAACAAATATATACTTCTCAGGTCGATGGTGGAAGAGGATTTCACAAGACTATTGTAGGCATACTTGGTATGTCATGAATAGGCCAATGACACTCTTGAAGTGGATAATTGATTTTCGTCCGAATCAAGAGTCATCTCTAGCTCCTATTTAGGTGTCGTTTCCTGACCTTCCCATTCCGTTTTTGACAAGGAATACTTATGCAGTCTCGACAGCATAATTGGACGGCCTTTACAGACAGATGAAGCCACTACTCAATTGAAGAGACCATCAGTTGCTAGGATGTTAGTGGAATTAGATGTGGCAACTCAGCCTTAATCTCGTATCTGGATTGGGGATGAAAACTATAGGTTCTAGCAAAAAATCAAATACGAGAAGTGGCCACACTATTGTAAGTTTTGCTCAAAATTGGGCCACTCTGAGGCATTGTGTTATAACAAGAATCCAGAGCTGTGACCTTCTCCGAGGGCAAATAGCGAGGACAAGAGGTAGGATATGATTAAGGGAGGAAAAAATAAGCATAACTATATTCCCAAACTACACCAGGGACAAGAAGCAGATATTTGGAAAGACTCGATATTGCAGACTTCAACGTTTTGCATGGGAGAGGGCAATGGTGGGTTAAAAGGTGGCATTAATAATGCCTTATTCTCTAACCATATGCTAGGTGGTGCTACAATGGGAAATGAAGCTAATCGTGTTGACCCGCTGATGCTAGTGGATGACCCGACCAGTTTGACTCAACAGTTTCAAGGCGTAGAATCCTTGAAGGAGGGACAGGTGCATGATATGGGTTCGATTTCAACTAATGATAGCGCAACTCAGACTTGTGATCTGGGAGACAGTTCACTGTTGGAGTCTATGAATCTCCTTCAGCCTATTCGGGCTGGGTTTTCTACTAATGCGAAAGAGGTGACCAAGGATAGTGTTCAATATTTCAAAAGAAAAAGCAAGTTGTTTGATGCTAAAAGCAGCGGCTCAGCTGCTTTGGGCGAGCTGTTAATTTTTCAGAAACAATTTGAGAAGCAGATGGAAGATGTTCTACTCTGACAAATAGAAGTATCGGCAAACAAAGGGCCTACTGCACTGGAGCTATGTGTTCAGGTCCCAAGGCTGGAGGTACAAGCTGAAACCGAGGAAGTGAATTAGGGGGTGTCACAAGTGGCAAAGAAGAAAAAAAAGGAGACCACATAAGAATCCTAAAGCTATGGCTGCTCAGGTAAGTATGGCAACTATTGCTTTTCCTATGGATAATTAATGTGTACTCCTCTGAATTATCTGGTTTGAAACATTCGTGGGATTTCCAGGAGTGATTCCTTTAGATATTTAAGAAGTATATGTCACGACTATTTTATTCGTCTACTAGTTCTCATTGAACTAATAACGTCTAATCAACAAATTGATACCATTAGGATTAGGATGGGTTTTGATTCAATGGGGTCATTCATTGATGGCAAAATTTGAATTTTTTGAAACAATGAACTTGCATGTTTTTCTTGCCATTGGTGGATCAATTGCTTCACATGTCTATCACCTTGTCCTTGGTGCCACCATTTTCTTGTCTATTATATATGCTAAGCATTCTAGGGTGGCCAGACGACCCTTGTGGGTAGTGTTAAAAGTACTAGCAGATTCGATGAGCCCACCATAGGCAATTGCTAGAAACTTTAATGTAGTAGATTCTATTGATAAACGTGGGGGGTGCGGCTTCTAGAGTTAGGGACATAGAAGAGTTTGGGGAGGCTATTTTACGTATTGGGATGGATTCTTTAAATTTTGATAGGTCACCATATAATTGGACCAATGGGAGTCTGTGACAGAGACTGGATCGAATTTTTGTTAATCTACAATGGGTGTAGTTCTTTGGATCTTCTCATGTTTTCCATTTGGGTCATGGTCACTCTGACCACAGTCCTTTATTAGTGAAATATGTAGTGAATTTATAGTCAAGAGGATGTTTTAGATTTCTAAATGTGTAGGTAAAACACCACAACTTTAAAAATGTGGTTTGGGATTCATAAGATCAACTTATTCAAGCGATGGGGATGCAAGGTTTTTTCAGGAAGTTAATGAGACTACAGAAGGTATTGCGGGAATGGAATGCCAATAGTTTTGGTGACGTGGGTGCTGCTGTAAAATGGAGGCCGGGATGATGGAATGTCAGAGCGCATATGATTTACAGGGAGGTGTTGAAGCACGACTTAAGTTGAGTGAAGCCACTGCAAGGCACGCGAGGCATTTGGCTATTGAAGTTGAATATTGGAGACAAAAATTATCAATCAAATGGATTCAAGCTGGTGATGCAAATACGGCTTTTCTCATGTAGCAGTGAAGTAGAAGAGAAGTAGGAATTGTTAGAATACAATGCGAGGATGGTGCGTGGCTAGAAAACTCAGAAGATATCCCGTGTTCGGGAGAGGAATACTATGCTAAGTTCTTTGGCTATGATCCAACAGTCCAATGACATGGATATTATAAGTGTGATTTCCCCAAAGTTCCTTCAACTTCTTTAGCTTCGCTGGAGGCTTGTCCATGAAAATAGAAAATAGGAAATCAAGAACGTTGTTTTTCACATTGATAAGAACAGTGTTGCAGGCCCTGATGGTTTTTCATCGTTGTTCTATCAATGTTGTTGGGAAATCATTAAGGATGATTTATGTCAGGTGGTTCAAGAATTTTTCCAAGGAGTAGCACAACTCAGAGGATTTACTAGCACGTCCATAGTTCTAATTCCTAAGAAGCAGGGGGCTGTTCACTAGAGGGACTTCTATCCCATTAGTTTATGCAACGTCAGCTCCAAGATTCTATCTAAGATCTTGGCTAACCGCATCAACGTTGTGCTTCCGTCATTAATTGAGCCTTATCAAACGGGGTTTATTCAGGGTTGTAATATATCTGAAAACATTCTGATAGCTCAAAAATTAGTGTTAGAGATTGACAAAAAGTTGAGGGAACCCAGTCTTATCCTAAAACTAGATATGGAGAAAGCATATGATAGAGTCGACTGGGCTTTTCTCATGCATATGTTTAGGGAATTTGGTTTTTCTACTACATTTATTGATTTGGTGTTTAGAACTTTGTATAACTGATTTTCTATGGTTATTAATGGCATGGCTGATGGTTTTTTAAATCCTTTAGAGGTGTTAGACAAGGGGGGTCATTTATCCCCTACTCCTTCTGTCATTGCGGTAAGTACCTAGGGAAGGGATTGCAGAAGTTTGTGCAGGATAGTCCTAGGTTTGCCTATAATTCTTCAGGATGGGTGATAACGCATCTATCTGTTGCAGATGACATGATAATTTTCACATGGTAGTCAAGGAAATAACTAGCGGTGGTTAAGATATTATTGGATCACTATCAGGCGGTTACAAAAAATTAATGTAGGGAAGAGTTCCTTCTTATGTTCTAACAAAGTCTCTCTAGCTAAGATTAGACGAGTGGCTAGCATTATGGGGTTTCAACAGGAGAAGTTTCCATTTAAATATCTTGGCGTTTCTTTGTTTAAAGGTCGAAATAGGCGAGTTTTCTTTGATGAGATTTTGGGGCAAATACAAGCAAGTGTGACTACCTGGAATAATCACTTTCTGTCAGCTGGTGGAAAACTGGTTTTGATAAAGCATGTGCTAAATTCTATTCCCATTTTCTTATTCCAAATATTGCAGCCTTCGTAGTCCATTGTTAAATAGGTGGGTAGGTTGTTTAATAAGTTCTTGTGGGATAACCAGGGTGACACATGGATGCATTGGAAGTCCTAGGGTGATATTTGCTTTCTGGTTCAGGAAGGAGACTTGGGTTTTAGATCTTTTAATGATATAGTTGATTCATGTGGAAATTAAGATGCAATGACTCCATTTGGGCTTCATTTATGTCTCAAAAGTATATTAGGCAGTTGCACCCAATGGATAATTATTCTAGGGTCGGGTCTCCTACTTGGAGGTGGTTACGACAAATTCGACATAAAGCTGAGGAACATATCTTTTGGCTGCTTGGTCATGAATGTTTGATTTTTGGCGGGATAAATGGGTTACTAATGAACCGTTGTATTTGATATGTGGGAAAGATAATCCTCTCTTTTCGCTGGTGGGCGAATTTTTCTTACATGATTCTTGGAATATGGATAAATTAACCTTGGTTGTTCTTGAATACCTAGTTGAATTGATCTATCAGTAGGTTTTTAAGCTTACAGAGGGTGATTTGGGGGTTTGGAATTTGTACTCTACGGGTAAATTTATGACTTCTTTGACTTACAATTTCTTAAGGAAAAGGAAAATGGAATCCTTGGTGTCTCATCTTATTTGGTCTCCGCTTGTTCCTAGGAAGATGGCTTTCCTCTCATGGTAAATTTTAAACAAATGTTTGCCTACTGATGATGTGTTGATGCAAAAGGGTTTTTCTATTGTCTTGTGTTGTGTTTGTTGTTTGGCATGTGAAACAATCAGACATATATTTTTTGATAGTCGAGGTGTCCTACAAGTCTGGGTTCACTACGGTCAGACCTTTAGGCTGGTGGAAATTTCGTCTTCATGTTTGTCTACTACCTTGATGACTTGGTATTTATCTAGATCTTCAGGGAGAGTGGATCATATTAGATATGTAATTCCGATAGTCATTTTATGGTTTCTTTAGTGTGCCAGAAATGAGAACAAGTTCTAGGGTATTGTCTTTTTTCCAAAACAAATAATCTTCAAGATTGATCGATTCCTAGGTTTATTGGGATCGTCATCTACTATCAGGGCTGCTCAGATAAAAGGGGATGAAAATTCAGCAATAGCAGCCTAGTTTACAGTTGCTCCTCCTAATCAAACATAGGTTCTTTCTGTTCATTGGATCCCACCACCCCTTGGGTTCAAATTGAACATGGATGCGAGTATCAGAGACGAAATGGCAACGGGAGCTAGTTTAGTGCGAGGCCAGCAGGGGGAGTTTATTTTCGTATGTTATAAAAAATTCGGAGACATCAATGTATTAGCAGTAGAGGCAAAGGTGTTATTAGCTGGCTTGACTAAATGTTTGCTCTGCGGTTTTCCTATCTTTTCAGTAGAGGTGGATTCCCGAATTTTGGTTCATCTCATCAACTCATCTTTCTCAGCGACTTGGCCTCTATGTTTGAGCCTTCAACGTATTCACAACCTTCTGCAATAGCTATCACCTTTCATAGTGCACATGTTTAGGGAGGCAAATACGGCAGTTGATTCGCTAGCTTCATTGGGTAGGGATTCACAACAGTTTTTTATGTCACTAGCAGAGTTACCTAGACAATGTAGGGCGCTAGTTAGGGTAGATGCCCAAGGATTTTATAACTTTAGAACTATTTTGTAAGGGAGTAAGTATTCCTTATTTATGGTTCTTTCATGTATTGGAGGTTTTGGTTTGGCCCCCTCCATTTTTCTATTTATTTTGATGTCTAGTAAAAATAGAGCTGGCATCCCGCTCCCGTGTTTGGGGTTTGCCAAAATATATATATACACACACATACACATACACACATATATACACACACACATAAATATATTAGCTTAAGTTGAAATTCAAATTGAAATTATTTGTTCCCCTAAACGTAACAAAGGGAAGAACTGTAAAAGCCATCCCCTAATTACTCATATATAATCATGCAAATAAACAATTTACATATAATTGCTTCTGTACATTTAATAATTTTTCTAATTTACTCTCAATTTCCAAAATGCTATTGCATGGTCTAGGGCCCTCTTGAACACAATCAACTTCTGAAAGGAAATTTGCAATTTTGTCACCAATATTCGCGGTATGGTCTAAATAAGTCCTTAAAGGTTTTGCGACAATAGATTTAGGTCCTGTTTGATAACATAATTTAGTACTTAAAATTAATGGATTCAGATTTTAACATATTCATACATATTTGATAATAAAAAATAGAATATCTTATTTAATTAAGTGACACTGAATTTTCTAAACAAAATTGCTCCAAAAAAATAAGTGATAAGTTATTCACGTATCACTTAATATGATATCCACTTAGATGTATCAGATTTAGTACTTTACAATTCATAACTTAATAGTTTCAGAATTCATATTTTAAATTTTAGATTTCAGACCTTAGTTTTATCAAACACACTCTTAGTCCTTTAACTACTTAACTTCGACCGGTCAAGGAGATTTAATGATTTTACTCTAAATTTTAATACAAATTGCCATCCATGATTAATACATGTGTTAGTAGAAGACTTGGAGGGAAAGGGGGTTGTGGGGTGTTAAATTTTTATTTATTTTTGGTGCACATGAATATTAGTTAGGACTAATTCTACTTTGCAACCTCAAAATCGTATCACTTTTTCACTTTATACTCTAAATTTCAATTTTAGATATTTTGTTTCTTAACTTCTCAATTTTAAACACTTTACGCCTTAACTTTTTAAATTTGTCCCATTTAAATCCAATCAATAACATATTATCAAAATTGAAGAGACAAATTGCAATATATATCAATGACAATGTATCTTTTTGTTCTCTCTGCAATCCCTTGACTTCTTTTGACTGTTTTTAATATATTATCATTGATTTCTATGGTATGAATCACTAATATTGTTAGCAAAATTAACGAGATTAAAAATGGTGCAAATTTATGACAATGTATCATTTCGTTCTGGTTGCGATACCTTGACTCTTTTTGACCATTTTTAGCAAATTATCATTGATTTGTAGGTTGTTCTATACCAATAATTTTGTAACAATGTCATTGATTAAATTTAAATGTGACAACTTTAAAGTTTAGAAGCAAAATGTCTAAAATTAAGAATTTAAAGTATAGAGTATCTGAAATTGAAATTTAGGTTGCAAAGTCAAAAAGTGTTACAAATTTAGAGGTGCAAAGTGGAGTTAATCCTATTGGTTAAGTTACATTTTCCATAAGCAAACTTGAAGAATCTTTTTTTTTTAAATTTCTTATTACATTAAGATGTACACAAATTTTCTTTCCCTCATCTGCAATGGAACGGGTTATATGCAAGTGTACCTTGGTGACCTTTTTTTCCCTTTCTTTTTAGGCATAGTACTTTTTGTGTTTAGGGAAATGAATAATGGGACTCTTTTGTTTTCAGATTTTCCTCTTTTCTCTCAACAAAAATTTTGCAACCTTCTCTCCACAAAGCCTTTCAACAGTAATTCTCCTCCATAGAAGAAAGATCTTGGTTTCTATGACGTCCTCATTTCTCCCTAGGGCGAACCCAAGGGTATCAGCGGAACTCCTGCCTAACTCTCGCCAGGACTCGATACAAGTCAATTCATACTTAAGGATAAACAACCAAATATAAAAGTTGAAGCAAAGAAAGTTCGCTTCTTTAAATAAATATTCAAATCTTACATCATAAGTTATCAAAAGTGCACCAATTTTCCCCAAAATACAACCACTAGAAGTCGACTAATCATTTACATCCAAAATACTAATCAAAAGTAATCAGATCGTCTTCTCCAAAATCTTTTCATCCCGAACTCCTGTTAAAGAAAATAAACTAATGAGGTGAGCTAATGCTCAGTGAGACCAAGAAAAACATGCAAACACATAGTTCAAGTAACAATAACATTTGTACAAGAATTAAAGCTAGAAAGTTCAAGTAATTCATAATTAATAATAAAACACGATTAATAAGGATACGGGAGCTCTCAGGAGCTAAATTTCACTTGCTTTGCCGAGGCTCGATCTAATACCTCCACGTGATGACACTCCATTAACCAGGTAGGTATTAAGTCCGTAGAAACTCCACTTACTTCCCCCATCCATCAATTCACCCTCTCGGATCCGTAACCAAACACGCACGAAAAGGGCAATACTACACGAGTATGCTGAACAAGATCTGAAAAGATCAAGTTTTGTTTTTATAATATTCTCATGGTTCATCAAGCTTCTCGACCAAATCCATGCCGGCTCGAGTCGCAATGATTACCGATGAGATTTGGGAGTCCCCACGTAAACACGTATAATAGTCGACGAAGTTCACTCCAATCGACATACAAATTCAAATAAGTTAAGTAATAAGTCAAATAAAGGAGAGCGAGTGCGATAAAGTACACACTCGCCTTATCAAGTTATGTTCACATATACAAGTAAGATTAATCAAGTAAACACAACAATTCATGCACTTGACACTCAGCAATTCAAAAGAAATTGAGCAAGTCAAGTCTTTAGTTGTCCCCTCCGAGATTCTCTTCAAAACTCGCTTGAGCACCTGAAGAAATAATGACCATACATCACTCATATAAACTCATGGCCACTTATCATTCAAGGAAGAAAGTGTATTTGTTTAAACGTAGAACAATGCCTCAAGAGAGCTTTACTCTATTGAAATTCAAGATTCAAAGGTAAGGATTTAAAGTCACAAGGGAAACGTGTATCCTCCATGAAATCAGGTTTAAAACGGTCTATCAATATTGAAAGGAAATGAAAAGTTCTTAAAAGCTCATTTCCTACAAAATCAAAAAATTTTCGCTTTATGCGACAAAACTTGAAAAATTAGATCTTGAGTTTGGTATGTCTAAAAATGGAAAAATTTATACCGTTGAAAACTAGATTAAAAATACTAAAACTTCCCAGAAGATGCTTTTCCAAGATTTCAACTAGAAGGTATTCAAATTTCAGTTCAAAGTTGTAGTTTTATGAAGACATGACAGAACCAGTCTTGGTTTTTCAGCAATGTTTGGAAATTTGGAAAAATTCATAGAAAGTGAATCAGCCTTTGAAATTTATAAAACAACAAGGGTTCCAAATCAAGTTTCAAAAACAACAAGCGGAACTAAATTCGGAGTTTTGAGCAACAAGATATAATAGTTTGAAGTTGACTGGTTTTGGTAACCTGTTCATAAAATTTCCAGTTTCCAGCTTAAACACAGTTTTGAAATTAGACCATATCTAGCTCTACACAAGTCTAAAATGATAATAGTTTATGGAGTTAGAAACTAGGTTCAAAATGCAACATTTCATCAGAAGACATCATTTTCAAAATCTGTTCATAAGTGTGAAAAAAATTGAGCCACAAGATGCAGCTTCCCAGTTTCTCTCGGACAGACAGACTTAATAGGATAGTCTAATTTGCCGATTCGCTACGGTTTACTCAAAACGAACTAGCAGGAGATTTTTATACCATTTGAAAGTTCTGAATGTCTAGTATTGAATGCCGCAAATGGTAGTCAATTTTGACATTTGCACAAAGAGTTATGTTCAGACAAAGAACCACTGTCTGGTTACCCTGCTAGCGAATTTCTAGATTTCAAACTTTACCAAAACTCAAGTTTTATGTAACCAATCGATATGATTTTTGAAAGACACCTTCTACACACATAATACAACATATATCAATCAATTTAGTAGCTATATAGTCATTAAAATTTTGAATTAAAAGCAGAACAGCATGAACAGAATTTCGGCCAGCTTTCTTTTCACAAATTTTCCAACTTTCTCTCCGCTTTCTAACCATAATCATCTCATTCATCACATAAACATTCATAATCAAGTAATATAGCTTCAAGTCAGCTCCCTAAAGGCCTCCTCAAGACATCTAGCTTAGGATTTAAAGCAAGATAAATGTTTCTTCAAGTCCGCTAGCCTATGAACGTGATTAGGGTTTCAAACCCAAAAAAACTAAGCTCTATTCTTTGGATAAATTGAGAGATTACAGAAGAGATGGAGGGATACCTCTTCAAGCTATGAACCCTAGTTGTAAGTGAGTGTTTCTTCCAATTTTCCACCAAGAAAACTCCACAATCCTTCACCTTTCTCCTTGCTAGAGTGAAACTCCAAGTGGTGTGTGATATGGTGGAGCATTTGTGAGTAAAATGGAAGTTAGTGTCTTCCCCCTTTTCCCTTGCTTGAGTTCGGCCGAATGGAGGAAAGAGAGATGAGGGAGTTGAGTGTGAAGCTTGTGAGGGAAGATTGGAGGGAAAAGTAGCTCTTAAGTTTTGCCAAAAAGTCAACTTTCAATAGTGCGAAATAGTGTCGTGCACTACCACTTTCTCTCATGTTTGATATACTTATGCACTAATCCTCCAAGGTAATTCCTCTAACACTATAATTACTCATACTTACTAGTTTAGTATTAAATTCTCAAATCTTCAATTAGTTCTACAGGCACAACTTACGAGAAACTTTCGACGCGCACGCGATAAAGCGAAATTTAAGAGAAATTCATGCAATATTAGTATAATTAAATAACACTAGGGCAAATAATTATAAAAATGACTAAATAAATAATAAAAACATGAGTCCTCACATCCTTTCCCCTTTAAAAGAATTTCGTCCACGAAATTCATACCTTGATTCTGAAATAGATCTGGATATTTCTTTCGAATCTCCTCCTCTACTTCCCAAGTTGCTTCCTCTATTCTGTGATTCCTCCGTAGGACTTTTACCAAAGGGATTCACTTATTTCTTAGTTCTTTCACCTTACGATCTAGAAGATTCACTGGTTTCTCCTCATAAGTTAGTGCCTCGTCTATCTCAATATTTTCTGGTTGCAGTACATGGGAGGGTTCTGGATGATACTTCTTGAGCATAGACACGTGGAAAATATTATGAATTCGAGACAAACTTGGTGGCAGTTCCAACTTACAAGCCACATTTCCTACACGTTGGAGAATCTTATAAGGTCCTACAAATCTTGGTTGCACCTTCTTTCCTTTTCCTGCCATCAAACTTGCTTTTAGAGGAGTGATCTTAAGAAAAACTTAATCTCCAACCATAAACTCCAAATCCTTTCTCCGGTTATCTGCATAATTCTTTTGACGGCTCTGAGCTGTCTGAATCTTTTGGCGTATTAACTTCATCTTTTCACACGCCTCCTTAATCTATGGTACTGCAGTTGGGTCTAAGATTTTTCTTTCACCTATTTCATCCCAACAAATCAAAAATCTACACTTTCGGCCATAAAGTGCTTCATATGGAGCCATGTGAATGGATGAATGGAAGCTATTATTGTATGCAAACTCCACCAATGTCAAATACTTACTCCAACTCTCTCCAAAATCCAAAATACAAGTTCTCAACATGTTTTCAAGGGTCTGAATTGTCCTTTCCGACTGTCCATCGGTTTGGGGATTTTATGTAGTGCTAAAACTCAACTTAGTTCCTAGCATTTCTTGCATCTTTTGCCAGAATCGAGAAACAAACCGAGGGTCTCGGTCAAATACAATATTTACAGGTATCCCATGTAGCCTTATAATCTCATCCAAATATAGCTTGACTAACTTTTTCAATAGGTACTTCATACTAATCGGCAGAAAATGAGCAGATTTGGTTAGTCTATCCACTATTACCCAAACGGCGTCGTGACCTCTTTGTGTCCTTGGTAATCTAGATACAAAATTCATAGTGATATTTTTTTATTTCCACTCGGGTATCTCTAAACGTTGTAGTAGGCTAGACGGTTTCTGATACTCGGTTTTAACCTACTGACAAATCAAACAAGTCTGGACAAAACGAGCAATTTCCTTCTTCATGCTCTCCCACCAATACAAGTTCTTCAAATCTTGGTACATTTTATTCTCTCCACGATCTACCGTATACTTAGAACGATGGGATTCCTCCAAGATTTCCCTTTTTAGCCCTTCATCCTTAGGCACCACTATGCGATTCCGAAATCTTAGTATCCCATTTATTCCCAAATTAAAATTTGACTTTTTCAACCACTTTTGCACTTCAGGATCCTTCTCTTGTGCCTCTTTGATAAGATCCAACAAAACGGATTTTACGACAATGTTTTCAATGATCACTTTTCTTGGTTCAAGACGAGGGTTCCAAATACTAACCTCTTCCAATAAGTGAAATTTCTTAATCATCAATCCTGCCACTTGCACTTGGCGACTTAAAACATCGGCTGCCACATTAGCCTTCCTTGGGTGATAATTAATCGTGCAATCATAATCCTCTAAAAACTCCACCCACCTACGTTGTCTCAAATTCAACTCTTTTTGGAAAAACAAGTACTTAAATCTCTTGTGGTCCGTAAAAACCTCAAATATCATCCCATATAGGTAATGTTTCCACTTCTTTAATGCAAATACTACAGTTGCTAACTCCAAATCATGAGTTGGATAATTCTTCTCGTGAGGTTTTAATTTCCTAGAGGCATACGCAATAACCTTATCATTCTACATCAATACACACCCCAAGCCTTCTTTTGAAGCATCTGTATAAATCACAAAGCTATTTTTTCCATTATGTAAAGCTAATACAGGTGCCCTTGTCAAACACTTCTTTAACGCTTGAAAACTTTTTTCACACCTAGAATCCCATATAAACTTTTCACTTTTCTTAGTCAATTCAGTCATGAATCCCGCAATCCTAGAAAAATCTTTGATAAACCTCCGGTAATACCCTACTAACCCTAAGAAACTTCGAACTTCAATAGGGTTTTGTGGTTGCTTCCACTTAGAAACTGCTTCAATTTTGGTCGGATCCACTTTAATTCGGTCCTTGAAAATTATATGACCTAAGAAAGTTACTTCCTTCAACCAAAATTCATACTTGCTAAATTTAGCATACAACTGATGTTCCCTCAAGATTTACAAAATAATTCTCAAATATTTCTCATGATCGTCCAGAGTTTTAGAATATACCAGTATATCGTCAATAAATACCACCACAAACTGATCCAGATAAGGCATAAAGATTCGGTGCATTAAATCCATAAAAGCTGCAGGGGCATTAGTCAATTTGAACGGCATCACTACGAACTCAAGGTGCCCGTACCTTGAGTTGAAGGCAATTTTAGGTATATCTTTTTCCAAAATCCTTAACTGATAATAACCCTACCTGAGATCCAACTTTGAAAATACTACCGCTCTTTGCAATTGGTTAAACAACTCATCCATGTGGGGTAAAGGGTACTTATTCTTAATGGTAACGTCATTCAGGCCTCAGTAGTCTATGCACAATTTTAAACTCCCATCTTTCTTCTTAACAAATAACACCGGAGTTCCCCACGGTGAATCACTTTCTATTATAAAACCTCACTTTAGTAAATCCTGTAATTGCAATTTCAACTCTTTCAATTCAGTTGGCGTCATTCTATAGGGTGTCTTAGAGATAGGTGCTACTCCTAGAGTCACATCAATTTTAAAGGTTATCTCTCTTTTTCAGGTAGCAAAGATTCTAGTTTCTTGGAAAAAATATCTGGATACTCCTTAACTACTGACATATCTTCCAACCTCACCTTATCACTAGGAGTATTGATTAGAAAAGTCAAATATCCTTGAGCTTCCTTACTCAACATCTTTCTAACTCGAATTCTTGAAATAAGAGCAGATGAGACTAGTCTATCCCTTACATCCAATTTTAGGATTGCCTCTCTCAGAATATACAGCTCTATTGTTTTTGTCTTACAATTCAACTGAGTATGATAATGAGTTAACTAGTCCATTTCTAGGATAACATCATACCCTTTAATGGCTAAACTCATCAAATCGGCCAACAATTTTCGCTCTCCGACCTATATCTCACAATCTCTATACACCAAGTTAGCAATTAAGCTTTGAACCCCAGTAAGCGTTCTAACCTCCAAGTCATAAGGTAACTTAATTGGTTACACATCTATCTCACTCATGAACTTAGGGTTTACAAAAGAATGCGTTGCACTAGGGTCAATTAAAACCTTAACTAAATGGTGGAAGATAGGAATCGTACCTTCAACTACCTCAGTGGCATCAGGAATCTGTTGATGATCCAAAGTATAAACCTTAGTTGGCACCTTAGGTCGACTCCCTCCAACACTAGACTGCTTAGATGCCGATTTCTTTGGCCTTCGAGTACTACCTCCCTCTTTTGGTATATTTGGGCATTTTGAAATCTGGTGTTCGGTACTGCCACAGTACAAACACTTTTCCAATTTCTTCCAGCACTCATTTTCCGTGTGGTTGGGCATACCACAGTAGCCACAAACTACTTAAAGAGCTACGGCCTGACCACCAAAAGGTGTTCCTCTCGCTTGACCTTGCCCATTGCGGCCTCCTCTTGATAAAGCCCCTCTTGGTGCTCCAATAGTCCTTACTCCTCCTGCTGCTCTTCCCATTTTAGGAGGTGGGGCACTCTTACTTGATTGTCCAGAAAGGTGACTAGGAGTGCCCCTTTTCTTGGCATGAAAGTCTCTCACTTGCAGTTTTGCACTTTCGAATCTCTGTGCTTTTTCTAGAGCTTCAATGAATGTAGAGATTTGGGCTGCTGCTAACCCCTCTTGAATCTCCACATTAAATCCTTGTACAAAGCGTCTTATCCTTCTCCGTTCATTAGTCACCAATTTCGTAGCGTACTTAGAAAACTTAGTAAATCCCCTCTCATAATCGACCACGCTAGAAGCCCCCTGTCTCGATTTTATGAATTCGTCCTCCCGTTTCTCTTGAATCACGGGCGGGGGAAACTTCTCATTAAATTCTCTTATAAAGTTTTTTCAAATCCAAGGGATTTGTGCTCTTTCCCATTTTTTCCTTATCACGTCCCATCAAGCATGTGCTGCACTCTCAAATTGGAAAGCAGCGAAGTTCACTATCATGTTCTCAGTATAATCTAGGGCAGCAAAAATATTAGTCATTTTCTCCAACCAATTTTCCGCTAACTCGGGATCAGGTCTCCCAATAAACTTAGACGGAGCAAATTTCAAAAATCTCTCCAAGGCTCTATCCTCCCTTCTCTCCTAAGCTCCGGGTTGGTTAATAGGTCCTGGATCCGATCGCTCTGCTAACCGCTCTAAAATATCCGTCATTCGGTTAATGGCAGTAGCCACTTGATTATCTCCCTCATTCACTTGCCCTTGGCTCGGTCCAGTGGCCGATCCTTGATCATCTCCTTGAGTTTGGAGTTGCCCAACCCCGCGTCCTCGGCCCCTACCACTCTTTCGACCATCCATGATCTTAATTGTGTCTAGATACAAGAATAAAAATAATTATGCGAGAGAATACTCAAAAATAAAAGTCAACATGAAAAACACTGAAAATAACAACAACTGGCATATATTAACACTTCAAGATTCATACAATTAGCAAGTCATAGGGCATTTACAAAAATATAGCACACAGGTCTTACAAAAGTGCAATTATTCATGCAGTAAGAGTCATGAGCTTTACAAGTATCACCCCAACTAATCTCAGTTACAAAAGTCAAAAGATTCATCAATCCTAGCCTAGTTCGCATCCGAACCGCTAGCCTGGACCTCCTCCTCTGGGTCCTCCTCGAAGGTTCCTCCTCAGGAGTGCCCTCACGAACCGGGCTATCGACGGCTTCTATCACCTCCTCGATCAACATGGTGATGTCAGCTAGAATCCCAACGGCCCAATCCTGGACTTCCTCGACTACCCTAGTCAGTCGAGCCCTAATCCTCTGAAACTCAACACCAGCGGTCTCAGCTCTAGTCCTCTCATCCACCACTATTCCCTCGAGCTCTATGATCCTAACACCTTGGGCATCCATCATAGCATTCAACTCCTCGATCTCCTGAAGTAATGCCCTATTAGTAGCCACCAACCGTCGGCGCTCATCATCAATGGATATCACAAGCTCATTAGGATAGGCATATATCTCCCTACAAGGGCAACGATGAAACTTAGTGGAAGGCGAGTATCGAACACGGGGTCCTTCACTCAGAACTTGATATCGGATAGGTCTAGGAGGCTCCATATGTCCATTAACATGTCCATTACCATTAGCAGCATGATTTCCATTTCCGTTCTCTATTCCTACAAAACAACTACAAAACTCACGGTTAGAAACTTAAAGTCACTAATTCGCTCAAACAGCAACTTAAGACATAACTAAGTTATTTCATTCCTATTCTCAAGAGTAAAGGCTCTAAAATATCTCCCAAATAGATCATCAAACCTAGGCTTTGATACCAACTGTGACGCTCCCACTTCTCCCTGGGGCAAATCCAAGGGTATCAGCGGAACGCCTGCCTAGCTCTCGCCAGAATTCGATACAAGTCAATTCAAATTTAAGGATAAAAAACCAAATATAAAAGTCGAAGCAAAGAAAGTTCGCTTCCTTAAATAAATATTCAAATCTTACTTCATAAGTTATCAAAAGTACATCAACTTTTCCCAAAATACAACCACTAGAAGTCGACTAATCATTTACATCTAAAATACTAATCAAAAGTAATCAGATCGGCTTCTCCAAAATCTTTTCATTCCGAACTCTTATTAAGAAAAACAAACTAATGGGGTGAGCGAACGCTCAGTGAGGCCAAGAAAAACATGCAAACACATAGTTCAAATAATAATAACATTTGGATAAGAATTAAAGCTAGAAAGTTCAAGAATTCACAATTAATAATAAAACATGATTAATAACGATATAGGAGCTCTCAGGAGCTAAATTTCACTTGTTTTGCCGAGACTCGATCCAATACCTCCACGTGATGACACTTCATCAACCGGATAGGTATTAAGTCCGTAGAAACTCCACTTACTTCCCCCATTCATCAATTTACCCTCTCGGATCCGTAACCAAACACTCACAAAAAGGGTGAATACTACACGAGTATGCCGAATAAGATATCAAAAGATCAAGTTTTATTATAATATTCTCATGGTTCATCAAACTTCTCGACCAAACCCATGCTGGCTCGAGTCACAAGGATTACCGATGAGATTTGGATGTCCCCCACGTAAACAGGAATAATAGTCGACGAGATTCACTCCAATCGACATACAAATTAAAATAAAATAAATAATAAGTCAAATAAAGGAGAGCGAGTGTGATAAAGTACACACTCACCTCATCAAGTTATGTTCACGTATACAAGTAAGATTAATCAAGTAAACACAATAATTCATGCACTTGACACTCACCAATTCAAAAGAAATTGAGCAAGTAAAGTCTTTAGTCGTCCTCTCCGAGATTCTCTTCAAAGCACGCTTGAGCACCTGAAGAAATAATGACCATACATCACTCATATAAACTCACGACCACTTATCATTCAAGAAAGAAAGTGTATTTGTTTAAACGTAGAACAATGTCTCAAGAGAGTTTTACTCTATTGAAATTCAAGATTCAAAGATAAGGATTTAAAGTCACAAAGGAAACTTGTATCCTCCATGAAATCAGGTTTAAAATGGTCTATCAATATTGAAAGGAAATGAAAAGTTCTTAAAAGCTCATTTTCTATGAAATCAGAACTTGTTCGTTTTACGCGACAAAACTGGAAAAATTAGATCTTGAGTTTGGTACGTCCAAAAATGGAAAAATTTGTACCGTTGGAAAATTAGATCTTGAGTTTAGTACGAACTAGCAGGGGATTTTTATACCGTTTGAAAGCTCTAAATGTCTAGTTTTGAATGCCGCAAACTGCACTCAATTTTGACGTTTGCTGAAAGCGTTATGTTCAGACAAAGAACCATTGTCCGGTTACCCTGCTAGCGAATTTTCAAATTTCAAACTTTACCAAAACTCAAGTTTTATGTAACCAATCGACATGATTGTTGAAAGACACTTTCTACACACATAATACAACATATATCAATCAATTTAGCAGCTATATAATCATCAAAATTTTGAATTAAAAGCAGAACAACACGAACAGAATTTCGGCCAGCTTTCTTTTCACAAATTTTCCAACTTTCTCTCCGCTTTCTAACCATAATCATCTCATCCATCACATAAACATTCATAATCAAGTAATATAGCCTCAAGTTAGCTACCTAAAGGCCTCCTCAAGACATCTAGCTTAGGATTTAAAGCAAGATAAATGTTTCTTCAAGTCCGCTAGTCTATGAACGCGATTAGGGTTTCAAACCCAAGAAAAGTAAGCTCTATTCTTTGGATAAATTGAGAGATTAAAGAAGAGATGGAGGGATACCTCTTCAAGCTATGAACCCTAGTTGTAAGTGAGTGTTTCTTCCAATTTTCCACCAAGAAAACTCCACAATCCTTCACCTTTCTCCTTGCTAGAGTGAAACTCCAAGTGGTGTGTGATATGGTGGAGCATTTGTGAGTAAAATGGAAGTTAGAAGAATGGAGTGTCTTCCCCCTTTTCCCTTGCTTGAGTTCGGCCGAATGGAGGAAAGCGAGATGAGGGAGTTGAGTGTGAAGCTTGTGAGGGAAGATTGGAGGGAAAAGTAGCTCTTAAGTTTTGCCAAAAAGTCAACTTTCAATAGTGCAAAATAGTGTTGTGCACTACCACTTTCTCTCATGTTTGATACACTTATGCACTAATCCTCCAAGGTAATTCCTCTAACACTATAATTACTCACACTTACTAGTCTAGTATTAAATTCTCAAATCTCCAATTAGTTGTATCGGCACAACTTACAAGAAACTTTCGACGCGCATGCGATAAAGTGAAATTTAAGAGAAATTCATGCAATACTAGTACAATTGAATAACACTAGGGCAAATAATTATAAAAATGACTAAATTAAAAATAAAAACATGAGTCCTCACAGTTTCAAACTAAGGTCTCCTTCATTCTGTTCTTATTTTATGTTCAGTATAATTTCTTTTATGGTATTCTAATAAAAAAAATTTCTCTCCTAGTGTTTACCAGTGAAAGTTTTCCTCTATCCTAAGGTAACTTCATGAGAATTTTTTTCACTCCTAAAATATTCTAGTAGGATTTTTTTTGTGTTTTTGTCATTTCTTTATTAGATTTAAGAGCTTTTTCAAATTTGTATGTCAAATTCAAGATTTCTTGGGTCCTTTTTTCAGATCTCATCATCGAATTTAAGTTTAAATTGGTTGGATAGAAAATTTGATGGTGTTAATATGCACAAATATTTATTCGACTACTCATGATTTATCTAAATTAAGAATTATTAGAGTTTCACAATGTAATCTATATTATTTTTTAGATTTGTTGTATTCATGACATGTTTTGATGTACTTTCTACTGTTTTTACAGATCTCATGGATTGAAATGATGTCTTTTATAAAAAAAATGAAAATGAAACATGGATAACAGAAAATTACGGATTTGTGCAAAAATTTTCAGACCACCGCTCCCTCAAAAATATTTCCATTAGAAACAGAAGCGAAACCATCAATTATCTTTAATTGGTCCAATTCATGTAGTTAAATGACTAAATTTCTTCTTGCTAAAATTTTAGGACTAATTTGGTCCACAGCCTAAGTTGATGACTAAAATCATGTTTTTCTCTTTTCAAATATAAGAATGATGGATTTCGGAGCAATTTTTTTTGGGCTAACCCCATATACGGGCGTGGGCGCCACTCCAAATGTTATTCAAAGGATCATTAACGTACATCAAATGCGGCTGGCAGTCCGCCAGTAAGCCTAAGTCGAACGTACATAAGGCATATGTATCCTATCTAGGCGGGCTAACCCCTGTATATGGGTGGGAAATAGGGAGGGAGAAAAGGATTGACAAGCATGTGTGGAGCTTGCCAGACATGCCAGGGCATCTGCAACCGCATTTGCTTCTCTTTAAACATGAGTGAAGGTGACCTGGCAACCCAGCACTAAAGATTTGATACGCGAGACAGTACGCCATAATCTCCAAGGCACTCCTCCATCGCCGTTCACCATATCCAGCAATACCTGAGAGTCTATTTCAACTTGCAGAGAATGAAAACTAGCGGAGATTAGCATACCCTCCAGTAACGCCATGGCCTCCACTTCCATGTTTGATCGTAATCCTAAAAACAACGAGAAGCCACATAGGATGTTACCATCTGAGTCATGAAGCACCCCTTCTGCTCCAGAGTGTCCTGGATTCCCTAAAGATGATCCATCAATATTTAACTTGACATACCCGATAGGTGTCGCCCATGCGACCCAGCGTGGTAGCACCAACTTCCTCCGCTCCATGCGAAGCAATAAGCCCAAGTGAACCAACTCCCCGTCATCCCGTGCCACTTGGACAAATGGGTGGACCTGAGATATGCTCAGCAACAAAGCTTGTATACTCCAGCAAACCTGTGCCGGTGTCACTGCAACCCCCTCATACATTGCCATGTTCCAAGCCTTCCACAGCCCCCAACATATAAGCGATGGCAACACCCTACACACCACCACCTGGGCAGTGCCTAGAGACTGATAAAGCCACCACTGCTGCAAGCGACAAATGATGCCAGTTGGGCCCGTAGCAGGTACTGACAGGGCCCTAGAGAAGAAATTCCATACCTCGGTAGCTAGAGTGCAGTCCGACAACATGTGGTCTTGAGATTCCCCACCTAGGCAGAACTGGCATTTAGAGGGAAGTTGGAAACCAAACCGCCATAAGGCATCAGGGAACGGCAGGTAGTTGTTAAGCAGCTTCCACATGAAGACGGCAATCTTGCAGGGGACTCGACCACTCCAAACGCACTTCCTGGACCCGAGGCACGCCCGCTTAGGCCGAAGGGCATCCCATGCGGAGGAGATAGTGAAATTGCCAGAGGGGGTAAGGACTCAGGCTCGCTAAACTCTGCCCTTCAAGTCTATAGCTTGTGTGAAATGGTCCACCGTATCACGAACAGCCAGCATCCGTCTCCAGACCCTGGAAATCCCGCGCTTTGCTCCACTATCTGCACCATAGGGAGACCTCATAAAAGTTGCCCATAAGGAGGTCGAGTTGCAGTACCGCCACCACAATTTGCAGCTGAACGCCCCCTGAACGTCCTCAAACACTCGGATCCCAAGACCATTCTCCACCACTGGGTAACAAAGGTTCTGCCAGGAACACCAATGATGCTTAGGACCTAACTCTATCTAAGCCCAGAAAAAATTCGCCATTATGCGTTCAAGGTCCTTGAGCACCCCTGTGGGTGGATCCATTACCGCTACAACGTGTATCGGTATGGCGGAAAGAACATGCTTAATTAGGATAAGCCGACCACCCTGTGAGAGAAGCTTTTTCTACCAGCCTGCTAGCTTAGCAACAAACTTGTCAATCAGAAATTGGAAGAACTCCTTTTTTCGATGCCCAACATATAGATTGCACCCCAAATAGGAGAAAGGAAAGGAGCCATGCCTGAAACTGGTCAACTATTGAATTCTACGGATTTGGCCCGCTCCACACCATTGTGACGCTATGAAGAAACTCTTGTGGTTGTTAACCCGTTGGCCGGCACCAGTTTGATAGAGCGTTAAAAACCGCACCAGGTTCTCCACGGATCGCCTATTCCCACGAGCAAAGATCACAATATCGTCAGCGAACGATAAGTGTGTGACCCCAATGCAGCCTCTCGGCAATGAGAAAGGAGCCACCTTGCCATCCGCTACTTGTGCATTCAATCCCCTACTAAGAGCTTCAGACGCAAGAATGAAAAGAATAGGGGACAAATGATCTCCTTGCTTAATCCCCCCGTGTCGCCTGGAAAAAACCCCTAGCTCTGCCATTCACCAGCACAGTAAACCAGCTTTGAGAGAGGTTGTTCAAAACGAGCAAAATAAACCTATAATCAAAACCAAACTTTTGAAGGAGCCGCCGCAAAAACCACCGGAACACTCTATCAAAGGCAGATGCAATTGTGTCCTCGGGTTTTCTTGTTAATGGATGCTACATTTCCTAGGCCAAGAGGACATTTTCGGCGATATCGCGGCCAGGACAAAAAGCGAATTGCTCCGGAGAGATAATGCCTGGGAGAACATCCCGCAATCTATTAGCAAGCACTTTTGTAAAAGCTTTATTAACGAAAATGCACAAGCTAATGGGTCGAAAGTCTGCAAACGTAGCTGGGTATGGTTTCTTCGGAATCAGCACAATCAGGGTATTAGCAATACCCTTCGGCATCGGGGTTCCAGCCAAAAAGTCTCTCGTCGCTGCCAAAACATCAAGGGCCATCGTGTCCTAGGAATCGCAGAAGAAGACGCCAGTGTAGCCATTTGCACTCGAGGCACTATCTTTATCCAGGTCAAAAACAACCCCTTTTACCTCCTCCATTATGACTTTTCTTAACAATTCCCCATTCTGATCCGCCAACACAAGCTTCGGTATGTGGATCAGTAGCTCCTCTACATTCCTGACCTCTTTCGCTGTCAGAAGTCGCTGGAAAAAACTGACTGCCTCCTGACCAAATCGTTCGTCGTCTTCAAGCCATATCCCCCCCTCATCCTTAATGCGGTGTATGGCAAATTTCGATCCTTTTTCCCTAACTGAAGCATGGAAGTATCGTGTGTTGGAGTCACCGTCCCTCACCCAGTGTAAGCGTGCCTTCTGACGCCAGTAGTCCTCTTGAATGCATAAGCTCTATAACAGGCGGCCTTGTGCGCGGTAGAGGTCAGTCCTCGTCTCATCTGTTGGACTAGTTTCATACATAACCTCCTTTTGCTGCACCTCAACCTCGTGCTGCCGGACGGCTTGAAATATGTCCCCATATTGTTGTTTGCTCCATTGTCTTAAACATGCTTTCAACCGCTTTAGCTTGAAAGCCAAACGGTACATTCCATACCCCTGCGTGGGCAAATCCCAATTGCTTTGCACCGTCGATAACAGCCCAGGGCTCGAAACCCAAAACGACTTGAACTTGAAGGGCTTCGGAATGCTAGCATCTGCAGGTCGCAGACTCACTAACAAGGGTGAATGGTCAGAGGTGGCGCGATTGAGATGCTGGATAGAGGTATTTGGCAAGAAATCGAACCAATGCTGGTTGATTAGCACCCTATCGAGTCGCTTCCAAATCCTGGCACCTGCTCTAATACCTGACCACGTGTAAGAGCTTCCGGAGTAGGGAAGTTCCTGGAGGTGGCAGTCAGAAATTGCACCAATTAATTAGAAATCGCCCCAAGGCCTTAGGTCGCCCGGCCCGTATACTCCGCCAACGTACTGATAACGTTAAAGTCCCCTCTACCAGCCACGGCCGGGTGATTAACTCAGACCATAAAGTTCGCCTTTCGGCCCTGGTACACTTGGCTTAAATAAATGACGCATTAACAGTCTCTATCCAAGAGTCATGACCCACCATAACATGGAGGATTTGCTCGGAGCAATTTTATTTTTCTCTTATCTATGTTTCTTCTATGCTGAAAATATGGTCTGCTTTTCTATGACAAACTCTTACCAAATATTGTTATGGTTACAAATCTTTGATTATGTTCACTCTGGTGTTCAGTATAACCTTTTACACTTCAATATTTGAAAGGTAAAAATGGCAAAAAAAAAAAGAAAAAATAGAAACAATTAGTGGGCGTGAATGGGTTTTAAATAGGCAACTCAATTAAATCCATTTAATAAGTGAGTGTTAAGTGAAATGATTCGGCTTATTTATTTGGGTAAAATACAAGGAACCCCTTTGTGGTTTCGCAAAAAGACAACTTATCCCCTATCATTTAGAAACCTCCACATAAATACCCTAACCTTCATAACTAAAGTGAAAATTGACCTGTAACCGGACGTGCGACCTAGTGACGATGGGTGTGCGAAATTCCTTTGAAAAGACCTTGAGCTCATTCCTAGGGAAAGAAAAAACCATTTCTCCCCTAAATTATAACTTTTTTGCCTTTGGTTTTCTTTCATTTTCTCTGATACACTGGCTATCGTCCATCAAAAACTAATAAAATTTGATATAGTTTGGAACAGGAGCTCAGTAATTCGTGGGAAATCAAAGTCACTCCTACGATTTTCTTCCTCAGAGATGGTAAAATGGTTGTAGGTGACAACAAACAAGATCTCCAAAAGAAGACAATGGCCATTGCTGAATCTTGTTCAGATCTGACAACCCCATGATTGAGTTGCCTATCGTCCGAATGTCTGAGGCGTATATCAATTTTCTTCATCACTTTTGATACTCTAAAATCAGATCTCAGAGAACAAGAGATCAATTTTCTTCAGCAATTTGCTGAATCGAATCTCAGAGAACAAGGGATCATTTTTCTTCAGCAATTTTTTTTCAGCAATTTGCTGAATCGGATCAATTTTCTTCAGCAAAAGAGAGAACAAGGGAAGGGGAAAGTTATCTCAAAAATTGGATCTCAGAGATGGAAATGCCAATCCTAATGCTCTTGCTAATTAAGGGATTTACTTGGATTTTATTCACTGCATATTTCTGTTGTTTAGCATGATCTTGATGGCGGAATTTCAAAACCTCCTTGGTGAAATTAATGCTTGCAATAGTCTGTAAAACCACCACCATTCCAGTGCAGAATCAGGTCACAGAGCTTTGTATAAAGGGTAAATTTCACCATGTTCTCCTATCAAGGCAATGGATTATAATTGTTTGGAACTTTGGAGGAGATTTTCTGGATGCAGTTTTGAAAGACGAGCTTGCCCGTGGCCTGCTAAATTAGTAAGATGCTGGCAAAATGATGATGTATCAATAAATACACACATACATACATATATATATGTATATAAAATAATACTAGTACATAGACAAAAGATTCATGAATGCAACATTATACTAATGCATTAAACCACTACCGGATACCTTTATGGTAGACACCCCTTTGACTGTGCCTACCATAGGCACACGGCTCACGTTCGACACGTGTCCGGAAGATTGTCAATGTGGAGCATGTGAGGCAAAATGCACATGGAGAGTCCCATGCGCATGGAATCCATTCTACCTCTTTTTTTTTTTTGCCTTTCATTTGAACAAAATTTGGATTTTACTAAATCACTCCTTCCGGTACAATTTATGACAAAATTTTTGTTTCTTTAATTTATTTCAAGTATAAATGTTATTATTATAATATTATTCATTATTTTTATGACACGAAAATAAAAGTCTTCATCATGCTGCCAAAACTTGAAAAATTTGTACAACTCCATCACACAATTTTTATTCAACTTATAATTATTGTTATTGCAAATGTTAAATCCTATGAATAATTATATTGTCCCGTTGACCCGACCCAATGTCAGCAGGTACCCGTCCCGCACTTCTTATCATTTAATTTTTTTGAAAAAAAGATTTATAATAATTTAATTTTATATTTTACACATTCATCTAAATTTAATAAAAAAAATGTGACGAGAATACATGATAAATGAAAAAATTTAAAAGAATTCAAAATCAATAAAAGTTTGAAACAAGTAGCACATTTTTTTTTAAATATATACTCCACACTAATTAAACTCTTTTCTATAAAACATAAGTTCATGATATCTATAAATGAATCTTGTATATAAACTATAGTCTCTTATATTTGTAATGAAATTTGTTCAATAAAATTACTTATTTAACTCTAAATTATTATTTTATAATATGTGTATAAAAATAAAAAATAAAAAATATATATATGCGGAGAGGGTCGGATACCTGCAAATTTTTAATTATGTGACCCTAACCCGCGCCGCATGTTAAAGGATACCTGACCCTTTTTTACCCGATCAAATAATATAAATCGGATATCCTATTTTTTGGGTTGAATCCGATTGGATATAATGAATTTTCGAATTAACGGATAATTTTGCGACCCTTACCGGTGACCATCTTTTACGGACAGATTTTGCAGTGTTTTTGATGAATTTGACGGAAACCTTTATGGTAGGAAGGGTGTTGACCGTTCCTACCATAAGTAGCCCCATAAAGCATGACACGTGGTCCAGAAGCCCTTTATGGTAACGGAGACGTTTTATATATTTGCAAACGCGCGTGGACAAATGAAACCAAAATGTCTTGTCCGGATGGTTAAAGTGCAAACGCGCGTGGACAAATGGAACCAAAATACCGTGTCCGGATGGTTAAAGTGCAAACAGATGCGGATCATCCAATTACCAAGGAATACCGTACGCTGTTGACCGCTTAGGATAGTAGAGGAAGGGATAATTGCTGTGACAACTGGAAAATTCGCCCATAATTTCTTAAAATTCCCTCGTATTTTGATTAAATTACTTTATAATATTTTTACTACTCATTTACTCCCTCAATAGTTGTAATAAATAATAGAATTAAGAATTTTACCCTTAGTTTTATAGTTAAGGTAAAATAGGATTTTTACGTATTTTGGTAGTGTGATTAATTGGTAAGGTGTGTGTACTAAATTTGGTGGTTAAGAGTGAGTTTTAGATAAGAGAAAGTGTGTGATTAGAAGTACTAATAATAAGTTAGTGAATTATAAGTTAAAACACAAGTACGAGAGAGTTAAGGAAAATAGGCTTGAACCGACGTGCACCGTTTGTTACCGATTGAGTACACCACTTGACCACTACTTTCTTACCCTAATCTTCTTGGTTTTATTTCACCTAAACCTCCCTAAATTAACCCTTAAGTCAGCCACCATTATTGACTAAGGAAAAGGAAAAAAACAAAACAAAACAAAACAAAGAAAAGATCTTAAAGTGACAAGTGTTGGAAATCCATGGAAGTTTGACCAAGACATTTTCCTTTCTTCTTATCTTTCCTTTTGGCTAAGTTTCCTTCATTTTCCTCTTGTGTTGGCCGAAATTTTGGAGAGAAAAACAAGAGAGAAAACCTCCAACTCCAATCTTGAATCTTGCCTTGTTTGAGTTGAAACCACAAAACTAAACCGATTAAACTAGCACCAAGGAGCTAAGGAAGCTTGTTGTGGAGTTGTTTCGAGAGAAATGGCTTGGTTCTTTACTTTCTTCAAGTGTTTTGGAAGGTATAAGTCTAAAACTTTCTTTTTCTTTCTTGTTTTAGCAAAATATGGGATAGATGCCTTGAATCTTGAATTATGTTGGATGATACTCTAGTTTTTGTGAAAATTAGCGAATTTCAACTAGGTTTTGTGATTTTTCAGCTTTGATTTATGATGTTTATCTCTAATATGTTGGTATTGAGCTTGGAAATAGAATTTGTAAGATGATTAGTCGCTTGATTGTGATATTTAGCCTTAAAAGATGAAATTTCAGCTTTGTCAAGCAATTTCCAGCTTTGATGAGTAGTTTTAGGGTTGATATGCAAAATTCCAGCATTTGGTGGTGAATTTCAGTTCTGCCCTATTTTTGGACTCAATTTAGGCTGCGAATTTTCTCCATGTTTTAGACTGAATCAGCTTTTGGACAAAACATGAAAGTTATAGGGATTTGAGTTAACTTTCTACCTGAAAAAGTTCAAATCAGTTGGATCACTTTAGCTTATGATTTGGCCAGAGCACTCCTAACTACGTAAGCACTCTAATTTTCCTGACCTGTTTTTTATGTGCTTCTGACCGTCCATTTTTGACCTTGAAAATGCGAGAACTGGATGTCAATATCTTCATAGGAAATGTAGGTCTATGTCTTAGTTTCGAAAAGCCATAAAATTTACCTTGATCTGATAGACCTAACTACAGTTATGACCAAAACACTGAGGGATGACAAATCTGCCATTTATAAGTTCTTCTTTAAACTGGTTTTCAGCTTTGGTCCATGGTGATAAGTTATTATTTGGTTTGTTTGGTTAGTTGAGGCCTTGAATAGATGAATGTAGTTGGTTATCACTATGGTTGGATTGGAGGTTATTGGCTTGTGAATCCAAGTTGTACTTGGATGAAAAATAGTTAAATACAAAGGACATGCTGCCCAAATTTTCGCTCAAGGGTTAGGCGAGTGAACTTGAGACTTGAGCGAAGACTCAAGGTTGAAGCAAACTTCGATTATTTATGGTATTCGAGTTTTCTTTAGTAAGAGGTACATAAGCTGAACATTTTGCCGAAACTTGTACCCTTTAAAAAGTAAAAATAGCGACCCTTAAAAATACGATTTTCTCGATTTTTCATACCAAGTGTGACTTCCAAAGTATAAATCACTTCTTTATCGAAACTAAAAGAGCGAGCATGAATTTTTGAGAGTTTGAGAAGCCATATGACTACTATTTAAACAAGTTGTTTTTACTTGATTTTCTTGAAGCGAAACTCCTATGTTTCGAACCCTAGTGAATTTTAAACTCTTAAATGATATTTTATTACAGATTTGGACTCCAATCAAGGAGTTGTACCTGAGCGTGATTTTGACAAGTACTAAATCTTTGGTAAGTGCTTCCAAATATATGATTGAACTTGATACTTGATTTAAATTCTTTTCCAACATGATTGGATAAGATTTGCTTGGTTTGGTCGGGCAAAAGTGTACTTTATCACACTTGCCCTAATGTGATATATACTTGTTTATTTGTTGCAATTGACTTGATATATTTGTATGATGTGCCCACTCTTTGGAATTCTAGAAACCCTGTGGATAGTTACTCGAGTCGAGCCGGCAAGGGCTTGGTCGATTGGGTAACGAACTCTGAGTCTCCTGTTTTGTCAAGTGGAGTGATACCTCTTCGACTAATTGGTATGTTCGAGTATTACCACCCGTGTTTATTGAGGATTTTAGGCCCGGTAGGGGGTTTGAATGGTGGACGGAGATCGTAGTTAAGTGGTGCTCTACTGGACTGGTTACTTTACTTGAAAGTTGACGGAGTGTCAACTACGACTTGATCAAACTATGGTGAAGCAACGGGAATTTGGCTCTTGAGAGCCATCTGTATCCTTATACTTTGATTGTTACTCATAGTGTTATTGTTTTTTTTAAAAAAAAAAAAAAAAACTTTACACTCGCTCATTTTGAGATTTGCTACTTGAAGTGTTGTTGCTCACTTTTATAAACTTGTTATGCTCGCTACTTTGCTACTTTGATACTTGCACTTTTAAATAATGGTCAACTTGCTATTTGGAACCTCACTGAGCTTTAACTCACTCTATTCTGTTAAATTTATTTTCCTTACAGGGGGTACGAGCGAGGGCGTGAGACTGGTACAGGCTAGCATAGTCTAGTTTTGAATTTGTACAATTGTACTCGCGCTAGTGCTCGATTAGGGTTGAATGTATCTAGAATTCACATCTTTTGTTATATTTGGGATTGTATGAATGTTTGAGATAGAAATGAATGTGCGTGTACGTTCCAAGCTTGGGAGCTGTTATTTCATTTACTCTTGAGGTTGTAAACTATTTTATTTGAAATGAGTGAGTGAGTCCTGGTGAGAGTTGGGCAGGCGGTTCGCTAAACCCTGGGGTACACCCTAGGGGGAGGTGGGGTCGTCACAATTGCAGGATTGAACCAAAGGTACACGGCATTTGCAAACTAACCTGTAAGGAATGGAAATATGCCACAACTCCCTGTAAATGTAATTGTGTGTGAAGAAAGTTCCGAATTTAAAACACAAAATAATTTCAAATATGCCACGTGTGGTGGAGAAGAAGTTGGAAAAACAAAAAACGGGAGGTGAATGTACTGGTTGGGCGTCAAATTAAAATAGAAAACTATTCACACATATATATAATACGTATATTTAGTACCCAAATTTTCAGGGTAAGCATTCGATTGAGCTTTCAATTGTCCATTCTTCATTCAAACCAATTTTGTAACTGATTTGAAAACATCGAAATATCATTAATGCCTTTTGATTTGCATCGACACTGAATATGTGACGTTAAAATATGTGATGTTAATGCCGAGGTATTGGCATTTGCGGTAATAAAAGAATTTGTACTCCACTTTCTTCTATCACAGTTACATACCGTGGTAATTACATTAGTTTTTACCATGATTGCTTAATTATTGTGATAAATAGGTCATTTTTATCACCATTTGTCCAATAGGTCATAAAATGTAAATATTTGATGATAGTTTTGGTATGGTGCGACAATAAGTATGAACATTGCCGCACTTAATTGATATGCATATGGAAGGGAACTGATTAGTAATTGAGATTTATATATAAAAATCAATAAATGGACTATTTATGAATTTTTTAATTACATTAAACATGTTTAGTGGTTATATGTGCAAATCATATAAATTTGCGCATATGGTAGTTTTTTTCATGACAACAAAATTGTAATGTATGTACTATATTTACTTTAATTACATATCTTGTACTTCATTTTATGCGTCTAATAATTAAAAGTTAAAAAGAATGCAATACTATGGTTTGATAAATTGTATACTTAATTTAAATACGGTTAATAGTAATTGTGATACATTATTGGGGTGTTATTATTTAGCTTCATTTGCATTATTAAATTGTAATAAATAATGAAAAGTAATGTTACACTAAATTTTGAGCTATAGGGTTTTCATTATTATTGTCAGGTTTGGAGCTTAAATGTTATGTTTAGCAATTAGGTGTTTGAAGGGGTGAAAGGGTAAAAAGGAAAAAACAAACATTAATAAAATTGACATTGGAATTCGTACTATTGATTTATTTTGGTAGCCGAATTTTGGTTGATACGCACAAATAACCATTTGCATTTACAAGTTGTCGGTAAAAATGTTCTCCATCGGTCGTAAAAATTTAATTTTTTTTTGTATTTTTTAAAAATTTTTTTAGATCAATTACTGCCCCAACCACAAAGCAGTAGAGTTAACGGTGAACTAAGTAGGTCGATCCAAATTCGCAAGTTACTCAGATGAATTGTTAACCCTGTTTTTGACCTTCATTTAAATATTGTTTAATTTTAATTGTGAAACAATTTATGTATATAGAGAGATACAAGTTAAGGCAATGGTATCCAAAAGGGACAATATAATTATTCATAGGTTTTAACATTTGCAATAACAACAATTATAAGTTGAATAAAAATTGTGTGATGGAGTTGCACAAATTTTTCAAGTTTTGGCAGCATGATGAATGTTTTTATTTTCATGTTATAAAAATAATGACTAATATTATAATACTAACATTTATACTTGAAATAAATTAAATAAACAAAAACTTTGTCATAAATTGTACCGGAAGGAGTGATTTAGTGAAATCCAAATTTTGTTCAAATGAAAGGCAAAAAAAAAAGAAGTGGTAGAATGGATTCCATGCGCGTGGGACTCTCCATGTGCATTTTGCCTCGCATGGTCCACATTGACAATCTTCCGTACACGTGTCGAACGGGAACCTTGTGTCTATGGGAGGCACGATCAAAGGGGTGCCTACCATAAAGGTATCCCTGTCAGGAAGCAGGGAGAACACGTCATCGTTTAGCCAAGGAATTGTGAATTGAGTAGCAAACGGTGTCGTACCACTTAAGTAGTTAGTTAGTGGGGTTACTTAGTGAGCAGGACAGAATTATAAAAAGGGAGCACTGGGATTGGCTGAGGTTCATGACATGTATAACAGAATTCTGTTAATAACATTCTTTCTCTCTCTTCATTCAATCCTTTGAATATTCTTTCTCTTTCTTTCAATTTCCCTCCCAATTCCAAAATTACTCCTTCAGATCCTGACAAATTGGTATTAGAGCTATCGATCCTTGGAAATTCCAATGGCGGAAGGAACTCATCTGAAATCCTTGGAAGAACATGTCAAGAAACAAGAAGCGAGGCTGCAAGAGGCTATGGAGGCATTCCAGGTTTCTCAACAGCAGTTTCGAGCTGATTTTAGCAGCGAAATCCGAGCAGAAATGGAGACTTCCAACATGAAATTGGAGAAGCTGGAAGCATCGATGTCTGGATTGGAACAGAAGTTCAACTCCTTCCTGCAAATGATGATGAACAGAGAAAAGAGCTCGGTGGAGGAAACCAGGGAGAGGCCACTACTACCAACACCACCGCCTCAACAAAGAAGGCGAGAACAGTGGAGGCTTTATTAGAAGAGACGAAGGTAGATCTATATACCTGATTCTCCAAAATTAGAGCTACCTCTTTTCTATGGGAAAAATCCGTAGGAATGGCTGAGAAAATGTAATAAGTATTTTCTGAATTATCAAGTGCCTGAGAACTAAAAGATAGATATAGTTGAGATGTTTTTAGAAGGAAAGGCAGATAGGTGGTTTCAAGGACGTAAAATGGAAAGAACAGGCATAATTTGGAAGGAATTTGTGACAGCCCCACCTCCCCCTGGGCGTACCCTAGGGTTCGGCGGGTCGCCTGCCCAGCTCACGTCAGGACTCAATACTCTAAAACTAGAAAATAAAGTTCACGCCAAAAGTAAGTTCTATGTACTCTATTATAGCTTCAAAGGTTGCATAAACTAGTACATCAAGTCATACATACCACGAGTATCAGAAAGTAAACCCTAGAAAAGCTGATAACTACAACCACCACGATAACTATATACATCTTACTAGTCAACTTATAACAAGGATAAATTCAACTATTCTCTAATCAAAAGACTAAACACCTTCCCGAGCGATCCCCGCGTCGGCCCCCTGCTAAGGAAAACAAATGGAATGGGGTAAGCTATATGCTTAGTGAATAATAAGGGGTATAAATGTAAACTCACATCCAAATAACAAGTAATCAGGTTATTTCACATCAATAACAAAAGGTAACAACACAATGGTAGGATACAGGTGGCTCCAAAGCCAGTTCAATTCCCCGAGCTTGAACGCCTGTTGACACTCCGTCAACCAAAGTACTCATGGTCCGTAGACTCCACTTAACTTTCCCCGTTCACCTTATCAACCCCCGCTGGCCAGTCAACAGCACACAGCAGCTCGAGCGAAACAAAATAACTTAGCTTTCGTCAAAGCTTTAACAAGGAACTAAATCCCAAGTTTAGCATGGAACTATCTTCGACCAAACCCCAACTGGCTCGAATAGTTCGTCTAACCCTTGGAACCGGGCTGTAACCAAGCCCTGAGATATCCGATCTCTCAATAGATGTATCTCTCAACAAAGTACACAACAAAGTACTTACCCCAAACAGCACACAGTAAATGGGGTTTAATTCAAGTCATGTAATCACCCCCATCAGCACACAGCAAAAGGGAGATACTCAACTCAAATCATGTAACCACCCCCATCAGCACACAGCAAGAGGGTGATACTCAACATAAGACATGTAATCTCATATATGAAATCAAAACAAAGGATGGCTTAGGTCGAGTGAGATAAAGTACACCCTCGCCTAAGTACCCATTTAACATATACAAAGCACTTTAATAATTTCACATCAATAAACAACCCAATTACTCACTTGATAAAGCTTGACACGAAAAATGATACAATTCACTGAGCTTGACCGTCACCGTCAAAAGCCTCACAATCTGTATTGACAGATTATATAAACACATAAATGAAATGGCCATACAATAGCAGTTTATAACTTAAACGATCGAATACGGTCGAAAATGATAAAAAATAATCAAAAACGGTCAAAATGACGTTAAGGCCAAAAGAATATCGAAATTGGCCGAAATGGTAATAAAATACCAAAGTAGACCTAAACGGTCCAAAACGGCAAAAACGGTTGAGAAATGCACGTGCGCGTCCGTGAAAATGAAAATGGTACAAAACGGGTTACACGATTTGCCCATAACTGGAGCTGTGGTTATCGGATCAAAATGTACTAGATGGTGTCTCGAACCTTAGACAAAAGGTTATAACTTCCATGAAGATACCTCGACCCATTTTTCAGTGCATCCAAGTTAAATTTGCAAAATACTGAACTAGAACTCCAAAGGCTAGTTTATCTTTCTCGTGAAAATTTGGCAGCATGCCCCTTGTGTATACCCATTTTCCAGCCATTTATGGCTTCAATATTTTCCTCAAACAAACTCAAAGTTACATACAAAATAATCTCATTTCAATAGCCGTTCAATAGGCTCAAGGTCATATAGGTACAAAATCAAGCTAACGACATGTGCGGAAATGAAGTTTAGCAAAAGACAGATTTGACGTTGTTTTACGTAACGGACACAACCGAGGTTACGCATATCAGATTGAGGTGAAACTTATACCGTTTCGAAGCTAAGGCAGAGAGCTACAACTTTGGTGAGGACCACCTAGTCTAATTTCTAGTGTAACCCAGTCAAATTCCCAATTCACAGAACCAAATTCCAACTAACCTGTCAGTTAACCATACTACCTCAAATGGCCATATCTCAAGCTACCAAAGTCCGTTTAAAATGTTCTTGGAGGCATTGGAAAGCTAAGACATAGTAAAAAAACTTTCATGTTTTGGCTAGAAGCTAGTTTAGTACGTATCAAGGTGAACAAATGCAACCAACTTAGTGTACTGTCAAAACTGTCCACTGACTTTACTCCTAGGGAAGTCAGGGTATTTTCGTCTTTTCACAGGCTACGTTACTCCAATTGAGCCGAAATTTTGTAGGTAACCATAAAATGTCATTCTATACAACTTTCATGTTTTGTACTAAGCCTAATTTCGCCTATAACATACTGAAATGGAACCGGCAGAACTGAAGCTACAATTTCCAGAAATCTGGAATTTTGCTATATTCAAGCTATAATTCTCATTTTTACCTTGAAACTACCACTACCATATCCTTTACAAGATTATATACGATATATACACATCATACAACACCTAACCCACAAGAACCCTAACTCAAAAATCATCCATTTAATCATCAAAATCACTTGAAACAAGCATCACAAGCACAATACTACCATTAATACCCAACTTAATCATGATTAATGGAGAAAGAAAGGTTGATCAGCCATTATACGTCAAGACAAGAGCTTGCAAGAATGATCCTCCACCTTTCCTTGAAATTTTTGGTTCCTTAAGCTTCCCAAGCTTCCAAACTAGTGATTGATCGGTTTAGTTTTTCTTGTTTTCACTCAAATGGTGCAAATCAAGATAAATTGAAGTTGTTTTCTCTTGCTCTTTCTCTCTCTCTCTTATTCACGGCTAGAAGGAAGAAAATGAGGACAATTTGTGTGTTTTTTGATGATAAATATGGAGGAAAATGAGTTAGGCAAGAAGCCATAGATAGTCGACAAGTGGCACCACCAAAATCCATCCAAATTTTCTTTTCTTTTCCATGCATTTTGGCCACATATTTTGGTTATATGGCTGAGGATGAGGGGGGGATATTTTGGAAAAATATCAAGGGTATGTGGTGGTAAGGAAGTGGTGGTCAAGTGGTGGGTTCAATCGATAGTGATCGATATCCGTCGGTTCAAGCCGATTTTCTTAAATCGCGTATACTAGGGTTTTTAACTTCTAATCACTAACTTATTATTATCACTTCTAATCATATAATATTTTCTCATCCAAAAGTCACTCTTACCTACCAAATTTGATCCTCACTCCGTACCGAATAGTCACACTACGAAAAAACGTGAAAACCCTAATTCGCTCTAACTTGGAAACGGACAACGAAAACCCTTACTTCTTATTCATTTACACTTATTGTGGGGTGATTGGGTAGTAGGGCCATAATAAATGAATAATTTCTAAATAAAAGGGCATTTTAAAGAAAAACGTGAGGGGTTTTACATTTCCATAAATTGAATTTAGGGTTTTGGTTGAAATATGAGAAATTCGACTAAACAAAATATGATCCTAAAAGTTGGGGTATTACAGAATTTGAGGAGTTACTATGCAAGAGGTTTTGTAACAAAATTTGCAGAGATATAGTGGAAGAATTTAACAAGATTCAGTAGACTGGAAGTGTAGAGAACTACCAGGAAAAATTTGAGGAACTCAAGCCTCTAATGCTGATGAAAAATCCTCAATTAGATGAAGGCTACTTTGTGTCTAGTTTTATTAGCAGCCTTAAAGAAGAGATCAAGCCTATGATCAGGATGCTAAAACCTACAGAATTGTCTGCTTCCTATGAGATGGCTCAATTGCAGGAATACTCCCTGCAGTTGCAAAACAAGTAGGGGAAGGAGATGCAGAAGAGTTCCTTGGAAAACAAGTTTGGAATGCATAAAAGTCAGGCCCTATGCACAACCGCAGGGAACTTGTACAAAATTCCTCCTGTGAGCCACCACAAACACTCCAGTGCAAGGAAGGCATTTCCAGATAGCAGCTCCACCAGAAAGATTTCTGCACAGGAAATACAATACAGGAGGAACTATGGATTGTGCTTCAAGTGTGGGGAGAAATATGGGGCAGGAAATCAGTGCAAAATGGGGCACTTAAACTTTTTCCTTGGAGAAGAGGAGGAGGAGTCAGAATTTGAGGATGCAGTTGGGGAACAGGATGAGCACACTGGGAATCCAGGAACTGTCATGGAGATTTCATTACACACATTGTCAGAATCTCTCAGAAGAAAAACCATTACAATAACAAGGCATTTGGATGGAGAGGAAGTGCTGATTCTAGTGGACACAGGGAGTTCTGACAGTTACATTGACAATGAACTGGTTATTGCTTTAGACAGACCTTACAGAATGGTTTCACACTTCTCTGTCATTGTGGGAAATGGAGCATATGTAACTAGCAAGGCTATCTGTCCTAGAGTCAGGTGGGAGGTAAATCAGCACAAGTTTGGTTTTGACCTGAAAGTAATGGAACTGAATAGATGGCACATTGTGTTGGGAGTAGACTGGATGACTCATTTCAGTCCCATCACTTTTGATTTCCATAACCTCAGGATCTCTATGGAATATCAAGGGGAAGTGGTTCAGCTACAAGGGAGCTCTGAAGACTGTGAGTTGGACTTAATCAAAGGCAAGGAACTGAGGCACTTTATAGAGTATAAGAAAAGATGCTTTGCTATAAGAACCTCAGAGACATAATTAGCCTCAACAAATGCCTCAATAGTGACAGAAGGAGACCAGCAACCTCAAGAGATCAAAGACTTATTGGAAGAATATGCAGATGTGTTCCAGCAGCCTGTATCCTTACCACCTGTCAGAACATGTGATCATGAGATCCCATTGAAGCCAGGGACTCAACCATTCAAGCTAAAGCCTTACAGATAACCCCATTCCCAGAAGGATGAAATTGAAAAGCAAGTCACAAAGATGTTGCATCATGGGATTGCAAGACACAGCAACAGTCCATTTGCATCCCCAGTCTTGTTGGTCAAGAAGAAGGAAGGAACTTGGAGGTTCTGTGTTGACTACAGGAAGTTAAATGAGATCACCATCAAAGACTGTTACCCTATCCCAAATGTGGACGAACTGCTTAATGAGCTAACTAGATCCAAGTTTAAGACTAAGTTGGATCTTACTACAGGTTATCACCAAATAAGGGTCAAACCTCAGGATGTGCACAAAACAGCATTTCAGACTCATTGTGGACATTATGAGTTCTTAGTCATGCCTTTTGAATTGACTAATGCACCTGCAACCTTTCAGTCCCTGATGAATCAAGTGTTTCAACCATATTTGAGGAAGTTTGTTCTAGTCTTCTTTGATGATATTCTGATTTACAGTAAAACATGGGAGTCACACCTACAACACCTGAGGCTAGTATTGAATGTGCTTAGGGAGAACCAATTGTTTGCTAAGAGATCAAAATGTTCATTTGCACAAACTAGAGTGGATTATTTGGGACACACCATTTCAGAAGAAGGGGACAGTATGGATTCCTCCAAGGTTGATAGTATCCTGACCTGGCCAACACCCAAGTCAGTAAAGGATTTGAGAGGAGTTTTGGGACTCACAGGTTACTACAGAAGATTTATCAAGAATTATGGAATTCTGTGTAAGCCATTGACAGAGTTGCTTAAGAAAGATGCATTTTCCTGGACTGACACAGCTCAGAAAGCATTTGATTTACTCAAAAGGGTAATGACCTCAGCTCCAGTACTTAAGCTGCTTGACTTTGAGCAACCATTTGTGGTGGAAACTTATGCGAGTGTGGGAGGCATTGGAGCTGTACTCATGCAGGAGGGGCATCCCATATCATTCCTTAGCAAGTCATTGAGTCCAAGGAACCTGGGGTTGTCTGCATATGAAAAAGAACTACTGGCACTAGTGATGACAGTGACCAAATGGAGACACTGCCTAGTAGACTATCATTTTATCATAAGAACTGACCATCAGTCCTTAAAGTACCTACTAGATCAGAAGTTAACAACAGTAATACAGCATAAGTGGTTGACTAAACTATTGGGACTGGACTATGAGACTCAATACAAACGAGGCAGTGAGAACTTGGTAGCTGATGCACTTTCAAGAAGAGCTGTAGAGGAAAGTGTTGAGGAGCACAGGACAGAAACATGCCTGGCTATAACTTCTGTGAAGCCAGTTTGGATGACAGAGATGATCAAGAGCTATGAGCAAGATTCTCAGTGTCAGGAGCTGATTGCCAGGATCATCCTAAAACCTGAGTATCTAGACCAGTACCAACTCAGTGATGGTATTCTCAAGTATAAGGGAAAACTTTATGTAGGCTCAAGCAATGGAGTCAGAGAACAGATCATGGAAGCTTTGCACTCCTCTTCTGTTGGAGGTCATTCAGGACAAAGGGGAAGTTCACACAGAATTAGTAGCATATTCTATTGGCCTGAGTTGAAGTAAGATGTGAGGAGATTTGTGCAAGCCTGTGATAGTTGCCAGAGGAATAAATCTGAACATGTTCAGCACCCTGGACTTTTGCAGCCCCTGCTTATACCTAGTCAAGCATGGACACATATCTCTATGGATTTCATAGAGAGACTTCCAACCTTATAGAATTTTGACACTATCCTGGTGGTGGTAGATTGACTCATCAAGTATAATCATTCCCTATTACTTACTCATCCTTTCTCTGCCAAGCAAGTGGCACAAGTTTTCCTGGACCATGTGTATCAACTTCATGGACTGCCTAAAACTATAGTTACAGATAGGGACAGGATCTTTACTTGCAACTTCTGGAAGGAGCTATTTCGATTGATTGGGGTGAGTTTATGATATAGCTCTGCATACCATCCAGAAACAGATGGCCAGAATGAGAGAGTTAACTAGTGTGTAGAGTCTTACCTGAGGTGCATGACTGGAGAATTCCTAAATCAGTGGAGTAGGTGGCTTCCCCTAGCTGAATAGTGGTACAATTTTGCATATCATTCAAGCTTGAATGTGACTCCTTTTGAAGCTCTCTATGGTTATAAGGCTTTACCCTTACCAATGGGTCCCTACTGTGATTCTATCGTCCCTGCAGCAACTCAAGCAATTCAAAAGAGGATGAGGATTTTTGCCAGTATCAAGGAACATTTACTGAAGGCTCAACAGAGAATGAAATATTTCACAAATAGGAATAGGACTGAGAGGAGTTTTGAAGAAGGAGAGCTGGTGTTTCTCAAACTGCAACCATACAGATAGCAAACCATAGCTATCAGAAAGAACCTTAAGCTTGCAGCAAAGTTCTATGGTCCTTTTGAAGTGGAAGAGAAGATAGGTGAAGTTGCTTATAAGCTTAAGTCGCCCCCTACAGCCAGGATACACCCAGTGTTCCACATATCCTTGCTAAAGAAGAGGATTGGATCACCACAGCAGGTCTCTACCACTCTGCCAGCATTTGATTTGCAGGACCAGTGTCCCTTAATGCCAGAAATGGTCTTGAAGAGAAGAGCTATCCTGTGCAAAGGAATACCAGTGGTGCAGTACCTGATCAAGTGGCAGCAATTAGAGTATGATGAAGCATCCTGGGAGGACAAGGATTTCATAGAACAACAATTTCTAGAATTTGAGACTTGCAGACAAGTCTAAACTGAAAGGGGAGGAAATGTCAGGAAGCAGGAAGAAGACGTCGTCGTTTAGCCAAAGAATTGTGAATTGAGTAGCAAACGGTGTCGTACCACTGAAGTAGTTAGTTAGTGGGGTTAGTTGGTGAGCTAGACAAAATTATAAAAAGGGAGCACGGGGATTGGCTGAGGTTCATGACATGTATAACAGAATTCTGTTAATAACATTCTTTCTCTCTCTTCATTCAATCCTCTGAATATTCTTTCTCTTTCTTTCAATTTCCCTCCCAATTCCAAAATTACTCCTTCAGATCCTGACAATCCACACCCCCAAACCCCGACCCACCTTAACATCAATCAGGAAAACAGTAGTAAACACAGAATTGAGTGCCCACTCAATTATTGATTGCTAAAAAATGCATATTATTCGGTGCATTTGATTCAAAGTTCCAAGGCAAAGCTTTCAAGCTTACGTTTCTGGATATGCATTGGATTGTCAATTCCTACTAATTTAGCAGGCCACGGGTTAGACGAGGGTATTTGACCTGCTGCTGGTTCAGAAGGTAATTTTTACTTTCATTATGAAATTTAGGGTGTTTATGTGGAGGTTTTTAAATAATAGGAATGTAAGGTGTCTTTTCGCGAAACCACAAAGAGTTTCCTTGTATTTTACCCTGTTTATTTATACTCATTTAAAAATAATTACATATTCAAATTATACTTTTAATAGGTGTTAAGTGGATAAATTTGAATTTCTTACCAATTTAATAATTGATTTTTAAGATACACATTCATTGTTATTTACCTTTCTTTTATTTATTTATTTATTCCTTCTATTTTTTTCCTCTTCCTTCCAAACTTGAAGTAGACCCTTCAATTATTGTATTAATTAACTTCTCCTGTCAATATAGACACCATTTTCAGCTCTTGTAATATGATAGTTGAAACTTCTTATGGTAACTATTTTGTGTCATACACAATTTTTATTGATTTTTTTTATTATTTTTATGTGGGTAGAAAAATTTTGTCTAACTTGATATGCCATTATTTTTTTTATCATAATAAAATATTATTATTTCTTGTCAAATAATGTATGAAAAAAGTCCATAAAATTTTAAACAAATCATAAATAGATAATTAAATATACCCATAACCATCTAAGAATATACCCATCTATGACCCCTTTTAACTCGTATGGATAAAAATTTGACTCATCCTGTTCTGAAGCGCTAACCGCTAACCTTGTACTCAACAAGATGTCCATGACATTGCAGAAAGGGCATCAATAAATTTCCTATACACATTAAGTATACACGAGTTAACCGAATTATGACCAAGTCATATTAACCTAAATGGTCTATTGATCTAGTGGTTAATATTGAAATTTTAGAATTTAGAAGTTATGAGTTTCGATTCTTCTTTTCCCTTCCCGATTCTTAAATCCAACCACTCTCCTACTAAAACAAAATTAAAAAATATGTATATATAAAAAGTAAAGCTTTGCCCCAAATCCAAAAAGAATCGCATCCATCTATGGATAATGTACGATGACACTAGAAAGCAAATAGAATCACTCCAAGAATAAAGAGTTGGAAGAGAAAAAGTTAATTGCATTCGCTAGGGAGCATGGATTGTGAACCTAGTGACACTGAGACTTCCATTCATAGTTGACTTTTGCAACCTTATGGCTAATTCTAATACTAAAGTATGCTTACCTTTACTCAATGGTTTCGAATAAATCAGTACCCGAATGATCATGAATCATCAAATCAGAGCTGTATCTACCTACTGGGAAAGGTACAATATATATCCCGACTCCACTGGCATTCCTAAGAGGATATCAAAAAGCTATATCCTATATATATATATATATATATATGGGCCTGTCACGCAACCAGATTGCACAGGGAGTGGAGGGAGAGATGTGGCGGGGGAGCAGGAAGGAGAGGGGGAGAAGGGAGGGGAGGAGGAGAGGGAGAGGGAGGAGGGAGAGGGAGAAGAGGGGGGAGGAAGAAAAAGCAAAAAAAAAAAAAATGGTTGTTGCTGCTTCCGGCCAGCAACTTGAGGCAGTGGTCAGGAGAGGGAGAAGAAGAAGAGAGGAAAGAAAAGGAAAAGAAAGAAAGAAAAAGAAAAGGATCAAGAAAGAGAAAAAGAAAAATCAAGAAAGAGAAAAAGAAAAAAAAAGTTTTTCATTTTAAATTTTTTTTTACAAATAGTATAATAAGTTACGGTAAAGTTTTAGAAAAATATCCAAAAAAACTCAATTGCCAAACATGACTCATGTTTCGTATGATGTGTGTTCTCTACTTGCCACAAGTTCTTGGTACATTTGTTCAGCATTAAGGAGCAAAAATTTAGAATCTGCCTATCTGGCTTTTCTGTATTCTAAGGACAGCTATAAATCGAAAAGTGAATATGTCCAACTTGGATTACAAGAAGTCAAATGTTCCTTAAAAAAAAAAAGAAATCCTTCTCAATTGAATGCATAAAAATTCCTTCTCAATAAAAAAGAATCCTTCAATAAAGGACAAAGGACCACAAAGAAAAATATAGAACGAAAGAAAGAAAGAAGAAAGATCTTCTGTATTATGCTGCGTTTATAATTAAAAGGTTTATTCTATTTGTTTTTTGTATGAAAGAAAAAGAATCATTATGGTGTTTTAATATATTGAATATTTGTTTTTCTGTTTTTGCTAACGAAGCATGTCAAAAAATCTTCAGGTTATCTGGTCCTTTGTATAGTTAGACAAAATAAGGTCTTTTCAATATAACTACTTAAATGTAATATTTTTAATTCAGAAGGAGGAAGGATAGATATTTAGGTTAATGTACATATTTTTCTCACTAGAAATACCTCTAGAAAGAAGAAAATAGAGAGCCTATGAAAATGTTTACATAGTACACTTCGACACGGAAGATTACTGAAACTGATGGTTTGATTGCAAGGCATGGAACTACTGAGCAAGCATAGTAGCTTAAATGTGGAATTTCCCTTTACGTCAATTTAATTCCCTTTACAACACTCTAAATAGATGTAAAACCTATTCTGTCCCTCAACTTTCAAAAAACATCAAATATTAGGTCTCTCAACTCATAAATTTTGTTCTAAAAGGTCCCTATGAAGCCTCTAAGTCTATTAGCTTTCACTATGCCCAATGTTTATTTTCCTCCTCAGAACTTAAAAACAAGTCATCTTAGCCCCTTTTAATAGCTTTGGTTAAATATTTAATACTTGAATAATTGACAAAAAAAAACAACAACAATATCCTTCTAACAATATGCATATGCTTAAACAATATCTAAAATTGCTCATCAACTGATAACAAGCTTAATATTATCCCATGTGCTTTTATAAGGAAAGCTGTTAAGGAAAATAAATAAAAGAGAGTTTTTTGTGCTTTATGAAATTAATTTTTGTCTACAGCGAAGATGATAGTTTTCGACAATAAAAAACTGACAAAAAGATAAAAAGTAAGTATTCCCATATTTTATTTTTTTAAGGTAGGTATACTCTACATAGTTTGATCGTTTTCTAGTAAATTTTAATAATGTTATTGACTCATAATAGAACAATAAAATTTATATCAATATATTAGAACATAACATGCCCAAATAAAATTTGTTGAAAGAGTTGCTTTATAATTTTTCTTAGTTAAACTAAGGGATAATTGCAGAAACCTCCCCTGAGATTTTCGACACTAACACCCACCTCTCCTGTGATTTAAGAAATAGCACTGACCTTCCCTAGAAGGAAATTGGAGCATATTGCTGACAAAAGATTGTGGGAATTTATCTTTATACCCTAATTATTTGGAGAAACCTAATGAACAAATTTTCCAAAAGAAACCTGTTTCTTGTCAACAAATTAAGTAACTAATTAAACTACCTGTAAGGTCTACCATGTTGCATAACAAAAATATAACTCTTGTTGGGGTTGTTTTCACTCTCAAAAATCTTCAATGTTGCCTTTCGATTGCAGCTGCAATATTTGTTCTTGATTGTGAAGGATGATAGGGAGTTCCATGATCCTCCTTATAGCTTGAAGAAGCCATTCTCTTTGTTGCAACACTTCACCTCAAACTGCCAAACTAAACTCAATGAAAGTAGCTATGTTACCCCCACAAATAGCCACATACATTGCTAATAGAGAGTTTTACGTGTCTAGTTTATCCTTTATAAGTTGTTGCAATAACCTGCAAATCTATCCATTTTTAACTAGTGGTTACTTAGTTCATGATGCTTCAACTGTTTTATGTGAACTAAAAGGGTTTGCACTTACATCTCCTAAAATTTATTAATTGTTAATTGTTTTGTGGTGTTTTGTCACTCCTTTACTAATATTACTTGGCATGCAACACAAAGGGCAAATCTGACGCAAATTTCTCATCTCACTCCTTAAAACAATATTTTAATGGCACATTTTCTAGCCTAGACTGCATATGCAACAAAATCAATAAGTTCAAGGGAGGTCAGTGCTATATCTTAAACCACAGGGGAGGTGAGTGCTAGTGTTAGAAACTTCAGGAGAGGTTTTTGCAATTTTCCCTCAAACTAATCAACAACTTAATATTTATCCAACCACTAAAGTGGGGAAATTGATACTCTATAAAATTTGAAGGCGCTAAATTAAAGTAAACTAAATTTTAGTTTAGAAAAATAAAGTTATCTTAATTGAATTTAGCCTTAGGGACTAAATAAAACCAAATTCAACAATTTAAGTACTTAATAGACACTATAAAAGTTGAGGGACTAAACAGGATCATTGGTCAAAGTTGAGGGACTATTAGAGTCATTTACCCATTTTCTAATTATTTACTCCATTGGCCCAAGTAATTTCTTACTAATTTACAAAATATAGCTTAATTGAAGTGACAAAAAACTCATGGGTATCACATATTCCCCCCTTGAAATGAGTTTCATATTCAAACATTGACATGCCATAGTTAAAAGGACGTGGTTACAGTTCTCGCATCTTGCCTTCCAATTCTCAGGCCTACTACCCTACTTTGTCTTGGCAACAATTGAACGAAATATCCTAACCCATTATTACAAAGATAATTTTTTTCTTTTGCTTAATTTTGAAATTTCAACTATTTATGAGAACCCAAAATTGGTTTAACTTGGGTGCAGTAAGTATTTTGTTTTCAAGTTTCGTAGTTCCCGTATCTTTAAAATTTTGCTCTTCAAAATCCAGTTGTATTTTAAAATTTTAGATACTTCACTTGCATGACATAGTATGTCGACACAATGTCTGAACTTGGCATAAATTGTTCTTTATTGCTAGTCAGTTGAAACTTCACTTCCATTGTTTTCCATTGTCGTTTAAATTGTACTTTTGTTTGAGACATTGTAACGAAATTGAGTTTTTGACATTATTTGAGGTACTACGTTTGCTCCTTGGATTCGTTAAATGTGATCTAGATTGTCAGAGATTTTTCACATTCTCAGGCAAAATCTTTTCTTGAATTTTGTTGAAAAGAGATTTTAAATTGCCAATTAACCTCTGGAATTGGCCTAATGGCTGGGAAAGATTCTTAGAATTCTTTCCGCAGTCAGATCTAGAGTTTGAATCTTAGATCTGACAATCAACGGTGGGAAGGGCACAGGAAGGGATGAAAGAAAAAAAAAGAGAGAAATTTTAAATTGCCAATAAGTGTTGCTCCAATAAAGCTAGTTTTTTTCCCTAATATTATCAAATTGTGGGCAAATAAGCCACATAACTTTGTAGGGCTATTTTTAGTAGCTATTAGAAGAAAAACGATACTGAGAATGCCGATATAATTTTTGAGAGTGTTATTGACAATTCTCTAGTTGAGAGAAGATATGGTTAATTTCATTCTGCGCCTTTAAGCATACATCAATTCTAACTTTGCTTCTTAAATTATAAATTAGAGTACTGTAATATCAAAACCATCTCACTTAAGTACAATCATTAATGAAAAAATAAAATTAAAACAAAAGAAGTCCACAAAATTAGAGGAAGAAAGGAATTTAGATACCAAAGTAAGAATCTGATATAGTTTAAGGACTAAATTGTCTCAATTTAGAGTATAGGGATTAAAATAGAAATAAGAAAACGGTTGAAGGACTAAAATGTCCCAATTTAAAATTTCGGAACTAATGTGAACATTGAGGTATAATTGAAGGGTGCAAAATGAAATTAACCAAAGAAGACATCATCCAGCAATATTCTTGAATAATCTAGGACTAATCCATATAACCCAAAATAATAACATTTAGCAAATAGTACAGAGAATTTATCATTATAGCATCTTTAGGGTAACGAATTAAAGCATGATTAAAATATGTTGCATTTAAGTACAAACGCTAAATTCTTAACAAGGAACTCGAATGATTGCATATTTTCTGAAAGCCATGATTGGTATTGTGGGCGCTCAAGGTTTGTACAGGTGCTTTCTTATCCATAGAAGGACATGGCTTGCTCAAAAGGAGCTTGTGCGTCACATGTTCACCCTAGTGGAGGAACAAGTGCTTCCTTTCTCTTTCACATACGACGAAAAAAGAACATATAGGACATAAACTAGCACTTGTGTTTTGTCACAGGATTCCAATATTACTAAATTCTTTACCAGATCTTTTCTTGAATTTGTTGATATATATGTTTGGAGGCAAAACTTCAATATAGCATGGTGAGGTAATGAATCTTGGTTCTTGCCAATGTAAGTGCACCTCCCACTATGTGTGTTTCATTATGTAATAGAGTATTGAAGTTTAAGTTTTTAGGTGGCTCTACTAATGGATGATCTTCTTGCACCTTTTCTGAGCTTATTTTAGTGTAAAATGATTCTTTATTTATTGTTACTGTTTAGTATTTTAATGAGAGAATAATAGAGAGGGTAAGACGTGTAAAGCCCTTAAACAATGCTCTCCGCTAATTGTGAAGCATAGAGCTGCATGTAAACTTTTTTTATCTAGGAATGAGAATTGACATAAATTACAAAAATGTTTACTCCAACTAACTAACATTAAGGAAGATAAGATAAAAAGAAATGAAAGCTTGATAATGGATTAACTAAAAAGTGATTGTGATTAGGTTGCATTAATTAGCAGTAACTAGTTTAGATACTTCAACAAAAAAAATTGGAAAACTATAGAGATTATAACTAGAAGTTCAATCCGGAAAAGTGCGCAGAACAATATTGATACGTACACTAAACAATTGCAGGATGATCTGTGGACACCAAATTTTTTTTTTTTTGAAGGATGGACACCAAATATTGAAAACCCAAAAGACACCAACTCTGATTGAGCACATTAATGGAGCTTTTTGGACATTGATTAGTTTTTTTTTTCTTTTTTTGGAAACGTTAACGGTTGGACATTGATTAGTTTATTACGAAAAATATGACTTTTGATCTTTGCAAAAGTGAATATTATCTACATTTCTAAAATCAAAATAAAAATTTGATTTTCCTATTGATCGTCAAAGGGGTAAAAGTGCACAGTGCACACACTACCTTCAGAAGCTGACCACGTAATTGTCACCTAGTTTGACTGTAATGCCCCACGATTCACATCAGAATCACATCGAAATTTGATTGATTAGACATACTTAGTGTTGTTAATTACTAATAAATTGTTTTAGTATTTTGTACTTTTCATTTTTTGCCAATAAATTTTTGGACGAACACTCTACCTACAATGGAACCAGAATTTTACCATAGGAGTGTGGGGGGGGGGGGGGGAGACATTCAACATACTTATATAATTGACAAATTAATAATTATCATAAATCCTAATACAAATTTAAATTATGAATAACTATATGAATAATTAATAACTAAGATTCAAAATATAATCAAAGAAATTCTAAAGCCAGAAAAAAAAAAAGCTTGCCTTCAGAAAATGGAATTTGAGGAAGAGTCTACGCTTAAAACTTCAATGGAGCTTGAAAGATCTATGCTTGGTCACAAACACAAAAGTCGATAATTTTGGTGTTAATACCCCTATTCAAGTCAATTTAGTATAAAAAAATTGTTCCAGTGGTTGAACTTCCTTTTATTTGTCTTCTGTTTCTTTTGTTCGATTTTTGTTTCTTATTTGTATATTGTGTCTTAAGTTGCTATTTTAAGATATAGTAATCATATCTAACGAAGAAAATTTAGTATTTTCTTAGTTTGCTATTTGAAAGTCATAATATATACTACTAACTAATGTAAGGAAACTAAATAGGACACTTTTATAAAGAAAAGTTAATGGGATTCCTTAATTGCTATTGAGAAGTCATACTAAAAGCTAGATTAAAGTTGTACTGCTGGTATACTTTTATAGGAAATCTAAGGTTTGGATTGTTATAGGTCACCTTTATGAAGAGAAATGAAAGAGGATAAAAAAATGACTCATGAAAAAAATGTTAAGGGTGCAAAGTGACAAAATTAGATTCCAAAAATACTACTCGATGAAGAAGTTTTGCAAACCTCTGGGGAATCAAATCGAACACATAGTGAGCTTTTTAATTTTTTACAACGAGCTTGAAATTTCTCTTAAGGTGGACTCTTTTATTTATCCATATGAACTTATATGAGCTCTTTTTGAATCATGCTTGAATAGCTACATGTGATATTCAAAGATTTTGCTAATTCAAACTCAAAATGAGATTGAAACTTCACTATACAATAATTGATATTCAGGTTTAGTTGATTAATGAAACTTGAACACATTCTTACCGAACCACTCCTCAAACTTGATTCATCTTTTGGTCTTACTGCCTCAAGCATTCTAATTGGTATAAAAAAAAAATCTCATATAACCTCTACATAGGACAGAGGTATTAGGGCAAAAATATGCATGGAAGTGCAGCATTGGGTGCGATATGGCGGAAGTCACCTTTAGAATCCATACATCCAATTTTTAAAATAGGCAAACACTTGAGTAGATTCGATTTATATAGACTCTATGGTCCAAATTTTACCACACCATCTCATCAACTAAAAAATTGATAGTGTGGCAAATTTTAGACTACATGGTCTACAAGATCATGTCTACCCACGTTTTTGCCTTGATATGGTCTTATAGACCATGTGATCCAAATTTTGTCGCACTATTAATTCTTGAGTTGGTGAAATAGTGTGGCAAATTTTGGACTACAAGGTTTACATAGAATGCTTAAATTAATTTATTAATAGGTGACATCCATGACTATGAATAATCAGTCAATTTTCTCATATTTTTTCAATGTCGGACGTGAACATCATATCAGCAAATTGTAAGACTTCTCATTCTCTTAAATCTCATTCTCGTAAACACTTTGGTAGATCTGGTTAATATGGATCCTGGGATCAAATTTTGCCAAATCATCTTATCAACTCAAGAATTGATAGTGTGGCAAAATTTGGACCACACAATTTATATATTTCGGATCTACTCAAGTTTTTTTTCTCAAGGAAATTGTCTTGTTATGAAGAACTGATACAGAATTTCCCAAAATCACTCTCTTCACTAGACAGTGGTTATTGCTATCAGTGTCTGGTAATATAGTCCCCAACTTCTTTTTCAATAAGGACTCGTGAAAAACAATATGCATCTTTGCTCCAGCTAGTAATTGCAACCTATAGGCTACAAAGCTGATCTTCTGAATAACTTGGAAAGGTCCATAGAACTTAGATGCCAACTTGGGATTCCTTTTAACAACAATAGATTGTTGCCTGTAGGGTTGTAACTTGAGGAACACCCAGTCTCCAACATTAAATTGTCCCTAAATTCTGTGTTTATCAGTAAAAACCATCGTCTTATTTTGTGCTGTACTCAAATGTTCCTTACGGTGCGCAGCATCTGCTCTCTATTCGGCAACATAGTATTTATACAGGAATAATGGTATCACAGTAATGTCCAGGCGTTAAAGGCAGTGGCATGTATACATATAATGCTTCGAAAGGAGAAAGTTTCAAGCCAGTATGGAATAATGCATTATACCACGATTCAGCCACGCTTACCCACTTACTCCATTATGTTGACAGTTTACTGGAAGGTCTCAAGGCATTGGTTCAACCCCTCAATCTGTCCATCTGTTTGTGAATGGTGGGCAGAACTATAGGTGCAATTCGGTTCCCATTAATCTATACATTTCTTCCCATTAATCTATACAATTCGGTTCCCATTAGTAAAGACTTTTTTCCAGTCAGTAACCCTTGACTCTGGCAACCCATGCAGCGTATAGATTTTGTCTAAGAATGACTGAGTCAATTGTAAAGTAGCAAAGAGGTGAGTTAATGGAGCATTATGACCAAACTTTGTTAATCCATCCACTTCTACTAGGACTCTGTCAAATCCTCTTGATAATGGCAACTTCTCAATGAAGTCCATTGTAATATGAGACCAAGCCACATTTGGAATTGATAATAATTGTAGTAAATCTAGATAAGGCAAATGTTCTGCTCTATTTTTTTTTTTTGACAAATATAACAGCACTGAATAAACTAAATGTCATCTTGCTTCATTTCAGGCCAATAGAACATACTTTTAACTCTTTGTGAACAAGCCCTCTGTCTAGAATGTCCCCCTACAACCGACTCATGTAATGCTTTAATTGAGTTTCCTCCTGATCTCATTCCCACTACCCACATATAATCTGCCTTAATACTTGAGTAAGCCCTACACTAATTGGTAATTAGAATCTTGCTGTGACAAATGCAAAAGTAATCTGCTAACTAATTCTGGATATTGTGCATCAACAGTGTAACTTAGTTGAAGTTCTTCCATCCAAAATGGTTTGGCAGTGGTCAAAGCCATGAGTGAATTAGTTGAGGACAACTTCAAAATTATCAAGCTCTTTCCTGGATAAGGCATTAGCCACTGTATTTTTTCAACCTTTCCTGTATTCAATCTCATAATCCACCCCAAGCAGTTTAATCAACCACCTATACTGCACATTAATAGCCACGTTCTGATCAAGTAGATACTTAAACAAATAGTGATCATTCCTTATAATAAAATGATGCCCCCATCAAATAGTGTTTTCACTTGGTCATTTCCATGACTAGTGCCATTAGTTCTTTTTCATAAACAGATAAACCCTTGTCTTTAAGTGAGAGTGCTTTACTGAGAAAGGCTATACGTGACCCTCTTGTAACAAAACCGACCTCTACTCCATTTCCACTCACTCTCTATCACCAAGGATAAACTAAAATTAGGCAATATTAAAACTGGTGCAGTGCTAATGAATTGCTTAAGTCGCTCAAATGATTACTGAGCTTCTATATGCCTTGTAAATGCTTCTTTCTTCAGTAAAGTTATAAGTGGCTAACATATGGATCCGTACGCTTGTATAAAATGCCTGCAATATCTAGTCAATCCAAGAAAATCCCCAAGTTCTTTTAATGATTTAGGAGATGGCCATTTAAGAATGCAGTGTACTTTGCTTCCATATATATTAACCCTTTTTTACAAAAGAACACGTCCTAAATACTCTACTTTTCTTTACAAAAGAACACTCGGAAAGTTTGGCATATAATTGATAATTGTTAAGCAATTTTATCACTATAGTCAAGTGCTCTAGGTTTCTTTCCAAGCTAAGAATATAGGTCATTATATCATCAAAGAAAATCACCACAAATTTCCTAGATATTGATCAAATACCAAATTCATAAGAGTTTGAAATGTTGGTGATGTATTTGTTAACCCAAAAGGCATGACTAAACATTCATATTAGCCATGATAATTTTGAAAAGCAGTTTAGTGTATATCTTGAAGTTTGACGATGATTTGGTAATATCCAGAATGCAGATAAATCTTGGTGAAGAATTTCAATCCATATAATTCACATAGTAGCTTACCAATATTAGGAATTAGATACCATTCCTTCACAGTGATGTCATTTAGGTGTCTACAACCCACGCAAAACCTCCAAACTCCATCGTTCTTCTTTACTAAAAGAACTGGTGATGCATATGATAGTTGTTATGCGTAATTGAAGTAAATTCAAGCATAGAGCTCATGAAAATCATACTAGAAGTTCAAAGAAGAAGTTGGAAATGAAGAGAGGATGGAATGCCATGGAAGAAGTGAAGAAACTAAACAATGAAATTTTGAACATATGTTTGGCCGTTCCAAGAATCATCGCGAAACAATTCACGAAAAAAGTTGTACCAAATGATCAAGAAATAATAGTATATCTAGCATGAAATAGAAAGGCAGTACTCAAGTGTTTCAGTAAAGAATAAACTTAAAAAGAGATGAAAAAGAAAGCCCTAGCATAGGAAAAATAAAGTGACGAGTGGCATAATGTGGGATATACATATAATAATTAATTCATCCACAATTAAATTTTATATTTATAAATTCCTAAATAACCCACACGTGATTTTTCGCAAGTATACGAGTCGTAATTGAGTATAGGGTATTAAAAGTCGAACCCACATGGAAGATTATCAATTGATGGTTTCTGAATTCCTTTATTATTTAAACTATCACAAATGCAAGTAATAAAAGTATGCAAGTAATTATTTAAATCTATGCTACAAACATGAAATAAAAGTAATAAAAGTAACAATATAAAGCTTCTAGATGTATGGAATTTCTTACTACTCTTGCAAATAAAATTACCGGTTACTTGTATGTTATTATCGTGACTAGTTATGGCGTAATTTCCTAATGTATGTGAAACCTACTCTCGTAGTAAATCAACTATACTTATAACTAAATCATACCCACTCTCGTGGTTATGAAGTTAACTACAAGTTCATTTCTTCTATGAAATTACATGAAGCATGTCACTAAAGTCACAAAGGTGCTCCTCTACTCTTGTGAGTAAACTCCTCAGGTTTATCAGTTCCTTGAAGTAGTGTTAAATCCCAATTCTCATTGCAAACTTAACACCTTAAGATTATCACAATTAATGGCCAGTTAATCGTGATTAGAAAAACAAAAGTGATAAATAACTTGCTAAAAATCATATCATCAAATAACCAAGTAAATATCACTAATAAGATATAGAAAGTTCATCCATAACTCTAGGCATAAACTTTAGAAACACATATTGAAACACAAATCCAAAACTTACATATTAACCATACTTAAGAATCTAATACAAAAGATAAAGAGTTGGCGAAGAGATAACCCTTATCACATGAGTTTCAACCCCTCATCTCCATCTTCATCCTAATCTAGCCAATATACAAGAGTGGATAAAAACTATACTACTTTATACTAAACTACTAAACTAAACTAATGAACTAAGGAAATTCTAGTAAAGACTACATTTTTGGTGAGTTTCTCTAACCTTCCAAAGTTGTGAAAATATTCTCCAAAGGCCTCTATTTATAGAGAATTCAAGAGCCAAATGAGTTGTTTCTAGTTGGCATTTTTTACTCTTGAAAGTCTCAAAGGTTGCTTCTTAAAGTTTCCATGCTCATCTGAACATTTCTAGCCGGAATCTTTGCAAAAAAAGTGGTCAAAAATATTGTGTGAAAAGAACACAAGTTGCAACTGAAATTAGAGAATACATGGCCCCAAAATGCGACCCAACTCGTGTTTTGTACCCTTCCCCGTTTTGCTTTTTTTTTGCAGGTTTGCTCATTCTAGGCAGACTTGATCCTTGCCTGTTATTGGGTCAATTTCAGCCGATATTTTCTTGATGATGGAGGTTGAACTAGTTCTTGTACAAAACATGAAGCTTGTAGTCTTTTGAGTTATATTTCCAATTCATCAAGAATCATCCAATTTGGAGCTCTGTGGACCAAGAAATGACCAAAATACCCTCTACTGGTCAATCTCCTGTTTCAGCTTTGGACAATGAAAATTTACTTCTGTATTTCTACTTTTTGACAACGAAAGCAACTAAACTGGACTTCAATATCTTCATACCAAATGTAGATCTATCTCTTAGCTTCAAAATGGTTTAAGAATTACCTCAATCCAATACTTGTAACTCAAGATATTGCCAAAACACTAAAAGGTGTCAAAACTGAAAAACTTGCATGTCATCCTTTGAGTATTTTGCATTTCATGTCTTCTTTTTATCACTTCAAATCATCAATAATCATCTAATTATCTTCTCAATTCATGCCATTTGATGATTAAATCCTTAAACCTATAAAAATATAAAATTTTCACCATTAAAATCCATAGAAATGCAATTTTCACAACTTAAATCATAAATGACCAAGAAATGACCAAAATACCCTCTACTAGTCAATCTCCTGTTTCACCTTTTGACAATGAAAATGCACTTCAGTATTTCGACTTTTTGACAATGAAAGTAACTAAACTGGACTTCAATGTCTTCATCCCAAATGTAGATCTATCTCTTAGTTTCAAAATGGTTTAAGAATTACCTCAATCCAATACTTATAACTCAAGATATGGCAAAAATACTAAAAGGTGTCAAAGCTAGAAAACTTGCATTTCATCCTTTGAGTATTTTGCGTTTCATGTCTTCTTTTTATCACTTCAACTCATCAGTAATCATCTAATTATCTTCTCAATTCATGCCATTTGATGATTAAATCCTTAAAACTATACAAACATGAAATTTTCACCATTAAAATCCATATAAATGTAATTTTCACCACTTAAATCATAAAATGCATATTTTCACTAGAAACTTAGTTAATTAGTTATAAAAATAAATAAAACACACTAAAACTAACTAATAAAACATAATTAAAACACACTAAATATGCACTTATCAAATTCCCCCATACTTAAACCATTGCTTGTCCTCAAGCAATTAAGAATTACAAATCAACAATGATCCAAAATTTTGAAATTAAACATATGTGCATGCACAATTCAACTTCATTTTCTCAAAAACAAGGTAAATAACGATTATGCAATCACTCAATTAATCTCAAGTACTCATAATATCAAGTAAAGGAGAGTCAATTATACCATAATTGTAATTAGTTCAATTCCATTTCTCATACTTACCTAATTTCACAAGCAACTCATATGGTCAATAAAAAAGCTTTCTAAATCCATGATCATCTTCTTATTCATATTTAAAGAGGGATTTATTCATATAACATAACTAAATATTACTTAAGTTGTGAAAGTGCCTTTTAATGTGAAAATCGACATTTTTAGATGAAGGTCGCTAGTTATTCAACACTTCACATAGTCAAGTTGCTTTGCACAATCTTAATTCAAGTACCGTTTTACGCAAAAGTCAACATTTGTAGATAAAAACCCTCGGTTACTAAGTACAAGAACTATTGGAATATAACAACTTTTATTCTCTTTTTATTCTTTTTTTTTAGTAAAGATAATAATTATTCCCTCAAAAGAATAATCATGAGAAGTGTATTGTACTTATTGACCATATTTATCACTTAACTATTGTAAATCAAGTAAAGAGAAGAAATTTCATCAAATTTGTAAAATTTAGGCATAATTTTCTCCACTTTACACGATATACCTTCCTAGAAATGCACAAATTATAATTACATAATAGTTATTTTCAAGTTAAATGAGAAAAGAAGTTTTCAAACCACATATATTTATCTCAAAAGTAGAAGAAATTTGAATTACTAAGGGTATAGCACTTGTTGTCCTTGGATAAAATTAAAAAATTTTGAAATCTTTTGAGCCAATTTTACAATTTTGAACAAGAATTTGAAATTTTTTTTACAGAGTTTCCCCTTATAAATGGACAAAACTCCCTGCCAACAAAATCCAAGATTGAAAATTTTCAAGTACCATTCATTTTTCAACATCAAGTCCAAGATATTTAAAGCAATATAAGCACAAGTACCACACATTTCCTCCCCCACACTTAAAATACACACTGTCCTCAATGTGTAGGGAAAGAAAAATAACAAAAGATAGAAAGAAGTACTCCCCTGTGCAATGGTTGAGATCCAGATTAATCATGATTCACGAACCTTCACCAAAAGACGCAAACATCTACTAACATTGTCCAAAAGATCAAATGTTAAAAAAAAAGTGAATGTCACCTACATAACAAAAGAAAGAAAAGCGAAAAGGACATAGATGCAAAGCAAAACGATAGCTCAAGGTGCTAGTCCAGCACCTCCCTCACTAGCGGATCCTTGACCATCACCACTATCTCTAGGAGTAATGCAAGACTGAGAAGTGATGCCTAAATAATCCTCCATTCGACGCATCCTAACATCATAGGAATCTAGGCGTGTATATATTGATTCGATCAAGTCGCTCAACGACTTGAATCTGATGGTAGTCTAAATTATCGAAGAGTCACTACAGTTGGAACACTATGGAGGTAGAGGTGCAGGTGGTGGCGGTGGTGGGGCAAAAGTAGACGACCCGGCAGAAGTAGAAGGACCAGTGAAAGTAGATGGACCGACTTCGCCTTGCGTAGTGTGACCACCTCATCTTGATCTATCTCTCCCAGGGCGAGGTAAATTATCCGTAGGAATGCCTATACTAGTAAGAGTAGCAAAATTTAACTCGTCCATAGGTCGCACTGGAACTTGCTGGATACCCTTCAAATTGGCGCCTTCCCTTTCGAAAATTAAGGATAGGAGACGTGGAAACCCAATTGATAGGAAGTTGCACTTCTTCGGGCGGTCGTCCTTATGTTGTTAATGATTATATTCGGGAGTGGAATGCGAGTATAAGGAGACTCCCGGTTGTGGAACATGTAATCCAAGAAATATATATCGCTATGTCGAACCGCTCCTTGTCTACTCTTCTTGGAAATCACATTGTGCGTCATGACATAAATAATGAAGCGGTGCTGATAGTTGAACACGCATGCAAGGATGGAAACTTTCCTTGATCAACGAAATAGTTGGTATTGTAGACCAAACCTTATCATGGTATATGAAGGGTCCCAATACTTGTTTAGTGAAGTAATTCCCTTCTTTAAATCAATAACCGGTGCTTGATTTTTGCACTCAAGAATTCGAGCAATTATGACTCTAGTGATGGTCAACCGTCTCCCTCGAACACAAGATCTAATCTCTTCACCACCATAACCCTTTTTGCTGTCAATATTGACATAGAATTCTCAAACCAAATCAGGGTATATGTGGTGAGGAAGAGAAAGAATAGGTGCTCATCCCAATAGTTCAAAAGCTTCCGTAATACGATATACGGCATCGATCTCTGGAACTATATGCATCTCGTAGATAAATTCCATGTGGTCGCACTCCTCGAACCAACCTTGATTATCTTTTGACATGAATCGTTCGACATCGTAGTTCAGAGGAAATGGTCACCTAGATGAGTCTCTTCGCAATCTCCTTTGTTAGGGCACCAGAGATGGTGTTCTCTCAACTTCTTCTTCACTAGAAGATTCATGAATAATAGTTCGGCCTCTTCTTACCGTGGTGTCTAAAAAGAAAAAATCATTAAACTTCTTATACATCTATCTAAAACATCATACAATCACACATTATACAAGAATTAAATCCTATAAAACACCTAAAAGAAGAATCTTTCCACTTATAGAAATCGTAGGCATTTTATAAAATTATCATTCATGTATACGGGTTAAACTTGGCTCAAATAACCACAAATTCACATCTTCATGTCATAAAGAATCAATTAAATATTCAACAATGCCCAATATTATAACACGAGAGACATGACATTAAAATTGCCAAAAATGGCAAAAATCACCAATTTATTAAAATAGGCCACAATATGTTTCAATTATTGAAAATAGTAATAACCAAGTTTATAACAAGCATTAATTAGCAACGGTAATCCACATTTTGCTATAAACACGATTAAGCAAAAATTATCCCCATAAATCACAAAATTCATCAAAATTACTCTCTATACACAATGCACATGATAAAACATCATCAACCAACCATTTTTAGTCACAATCATCAATCAAAAAGGCTCAAATAACAATCCAAGTTATTTTTTATTTTATCCAAATATAGCAAATTTAAATTTTAAGAACTCATAATCCATAAATTTGCTATATTTGAACATGTAAACATGTTTAAACAACCTTAATAAGCGTATTGGAGGTAAAAAATATCAATAAACATCATCAGAAATTCAAAAATAGAAGATATCAAAAAACTCAGGAAATTGAATAATATTAAATTCTAAAATGCAAAGATTTGATGAAGAAACCTACCTCAATCAAATAGAAGGATATTTGGTGATGGAGATTATGCAAAAAGCCTATGAAACACCCTTTAATTGACCTCCAATTGACGAATTTGAGAACTATGAACCCTAACCTTCAATTTCTTTGAAAGCTGATTTTGAGATTTTTTTTTTTTTTTTGGATTTTAATCAGTTAAAAAGGATCTATGAAGGTTAAAAGATGTTTGGTTGATATTTGTTTGCAAAGAAAAGGAGTAAAAGAGAGAATTTGTGAAGGTGTGTGTGAAGGGGTAAGAAAATACGGGTAAGAAAAAGACGAAGAAGAGAAAGAATAGCCTGCATTTCTGATTTTTAAAAGAAGAGGGTGAAAATGCGGGGACAAAAGGTCGTGTTTCTGGGATCGCATTTTATGGTTGGATGTTGCAAAATCTAAAACGTAGGAAAAAGGAAATGCGGCCCTAGTCGCATTTCATAGCCCGTGTTTTCAATTTTTTTGATCTAGACTAAAAACGCGAGTAAGGTCAAGTTTTTGCCCGCATTTTCTTAAAATTTTCTTGAAAATTCAATAAAACATGACCATAAAATGCGAGCCCAACTGCGTTTTAGTGTGTGCATTTTATGCTCTGCAATTTTAGTGCAGAAATTCCTAAAATTTTCTAAAAGTCGTGTGCATGACCCCATTTTCTAAAATACACCCTAGATCATTCCTATGTCAAAATAACACATTCACACATATTTAAAATTATCTAAACATGCATTCTAACCTTCTTTAACGTATTAAAAATTACAATTACTCAATTTAAGATGTTGAGATCATTGATCAGACTTCGTCCTTTTAAAATCAATTGGTTACCTTTGCTTCTATTTCCCAATCCTACAAATGAAAAACAACAAACTAACTTAAATACATGATTTAAACATAAAATAACATAAATTTAGACAAACATTGGATTGCCTTCCAACTAGCGCTTCTTTATAGTCATTAACTTGACTATTTTACCTCATTTTTCAAGGAGGTTTTGTCAATAATAATCCACCATTAAAGGACAAGATGAATCAATAAACGGTGGCTTGATAGCAAAAGCCACATAATCTAATGATATGAGAGATGAAAGAAACTTACCTATTTCAAGTGTTTCATAGATATTAGCTTGAATGTGTAGCACTTGAGTACTCACCAAAGGAATGTCCATATAACCTTCTTGGGCGATAATACCTTTAAAAACTATACTTTCAACACATTCCCCAATAGGGGTAAAAAATGGGTCATTAATGCTTGTCCCTTGAGATTCAAAGTTAACACCAAAGATATTATCATGAGAAATGGACATTTTTTCATTGGAACTCAAATTAGATGCATCATTTTCATCAAAATGCAATCCATTTTCACATGCAACGTGCTCACCATTCATGCTAAGGTCATTTTGTATATTATTAGAAGAAATAACTTCACACAATGCATGTAATTGATCTTGAATTCTATCAAAATGAGAAGCTAATTCATCTAATCTATCCTCAACCCTAACAAAACAATCAAAAATTGCATTAGCTAACTTTTCTATAGTTAAATCAAATTAATTATAAGAATTTCTATGACTAGCTCCCAAGATGCATTAGAATCATTAGCTAATGGTTCACTTTTTAATTTTCAAGGTAAAGATACATTAGCTAACCGTTTTATGCTAATTCCCAAAATGGCTTAGATTCATATTGAACACATTCGGATTGGTAATCATATAAACAAGGAGAAGCACTATTAGCACATTGATTATTCCAACCATAAGCATTAGAATTGCCCCAATTAGGACCATATTGATCAAAATAAGGATTGCAATGCCCAAATTCATCAAAATAATTCACATTTTGTGCTTACCTATATATATGAATAGCATGATAACCTCCACACAAATCGCAAATCATATGATTAGAATTGAAAACATTAACATTCCTCTTTTGTTCAATATCATGCATAATGGTGTCCAATTGAACTTTTAACGTTATAACATCAAGTTTAGCTTTTAATCTCCTTAAACCATCTTCAAAAGACGTATATTTGGGCACATCTTGGTTACGTCTAGTCAAGGAGCTTTGCACTGGGTAACTATCCATTGCCGAGCTTTCACTGCTCAAGCATTGTCCACCAAAGCTTACTACTCTCCTTGAGTCTCTAAACATGTCTCCAAAGTAACTCAAAAACAAGTTTAGTCAAGAAGAATCTGTGACTCGACACATACAAAAAAAAACAAGGCATTAAACACAAAATAAATGACTCAACAAGACACTAAATATAACAATTAAGACACTAGACACTACAAAAACAAGAAAAACAAGTAAAAATGTCTAAATTAATAAAGTTGTTCTTAACATCGATATTGACAAAATCTTTCCCGATAGCGGCGCACAAAACTTGATGAGCGCGGAGTGTACGTATAACAATTAGTTCATCCACAATCAAGTTTTACATTTATAAATTCTTAAATACCCCACACGCGATTTTTCGTAAGTATACGAATCGTAATTGAGTATAGGGTATTAAGGGTCAAACCCACAGAGAAGATTGTCAATTACAGATGGTTTTTGTACTTTTTTATTATTTAAACAATCACAAATGTAAAAGATTAAATCTATGCTACAAACATGAAATAAAAGTAATAAAAGTAACAATATAAAGCTCTTAGAGGTATGAAATTCCTTACTACTTTTGCAAATAAAATTACCGGTTACTTGTATGTTATTATCGTGGTTAGTTATGACGTAATTTCCTAATGAATGTGAAATCTACTATACTTATAACTAAGTCATGTAGTGAATCCACTATACTTATAACTAAGTTATACCCATTCTCGTGATTATGAAGTTAATTACAAGCTCATTTCTTCTATAATATTACATGAAACATGTCGTAAAAACCACAAAGGTGCTCCTCTATTTTTGTGAGTGAACTCTCCAGGTTTATCACTTCCTTGAACTAGTGTTAAATCACAATTCTCATTGCAAACTTGACACCTTAAGATTATCACAATTAATGGCCGGTTAATCATGATTAGAAAAACAAAAGTGATAAATAACTTGCTCAAAATCATACCATGAAATAACCAAGTAAATATCACTAACAAAATATAGAAAGTTCATCTAGGTATCAACTTTAGAAACACATATTGAAATACAAATCCAAAACTTGCATATTAACCATACTTAAGAATCCAATACAAAGATAAAGAGTTGGAAAAGAGATAACCCTTGTCACATGAGCTTCAATCCCTCCTTCTTCATCTCCATCTTCATCCTAATTTAGCCAATATACAAGAGTGGATAAAAACTATACTACTCTATAATAAACTACTAAACTAAATTATTGAACTAAGGAGATTTTAGTGAAGACTACATTTTTTGTGAGTTTCTCTAGCCTTTCAAAGTTGTGAAAATGTTCTCCAAAGGCCTCTATTTCTAGAAAATTCAAGAGCCAAATGAGTTGTTTCTAGTTGGCATTTTTTACTCTTGAAACTCTCAAAGGTTGCTTCTTAAAGTTTCAATTCTCATCTGATCATTTCCAGCCGGAATCTTTGCAGAAAAAGTGGTAAAAAGGTCGTGTGAAAAGAACACAAGTTGCAGAGCAAGTTACAGCCAAAATTAGAGAATATGTGGCCCCAAAATGCGACCTAGCTCGCATTTTGTACCCCCCTCCCGATTTTGCCCTTTTTGCAAGTTTACTCATTCTAGGTAGACTTCATCCTTGCTCCATTTTTGGTCCAATTTTAACTGATATTTTGTCAATGATAGAGGATGAACTAGATCTTATACAAAACATGAAAGTTGTATCCCTTTGAGTTAACTTTCCAATGCATCAAGAATCATCCAATTTGGAGCTCTATGGACCGAGAAACCACCAAAATGCCCTTTACTGGTCAATCTCCTATTTCAGCTTTTGACAATGAAAATGCACTTCTGTATTTCGGCATTTTGACAATAAAAACGATCAAACTGAACTTTGATGTCTTCATACCAAATTTAGATCTCTCTTAGCTTCAAAATGATTTATAAATCGCCTCAATCCAATACTTGTATTTCAAGATATTGCTGAAATACTAAAATGTGTCAAAGCTAGAAAATTTGCATTTCATCCTTTGAGTATTTTGCACTTCATGTCTTCTTTTTATCACTTCAAATCATCAATAATCATCTAATTATCTTCTCAATTCATGCCATTTGATGATTGAATTCTTAAACCTTTAAAAACATGAAATTTTCACCATTAAAATCCATAGAAATACAAGTTTCACCACTTAAACCATAAAATGCATATTTTCACTAGAAATTTAGTTAAGTAGCTATAAAAGTAAATAAAACTAACTAAAACTAACTAAAAAAAACACCATTAAAACACCCTAAGTATGCACTTATCAATGAGATAGTGACTTGAAAACAAGGAGAATGATCACAAAATGGAGCTATAAGATGCAAATTTAGATAGTGATCAAATGGTTCAGCTGTTTGAAATATATCCAAAAAAAAAAGTTACTCTTTGGACTTCTTTTAGACATGTGGTTCAGACATAGATGGGGAGATTCAACCATTCGAAAGCCTTTTGAACAGTAGGTTCAAACGCAGTGCCCATGTGTCAGTGTCCTAACGCTGTAATGGTTAGTTTGTAACAACTATATTTTTGACCATTACAGGAATGATTTTCTTTGTTTCTCACATCTATAAAAGGCTCAGGGTAGACACTCAAATAAAGAAGTTTTTTGGCTGTGATTGTCATAGTTGATAGAGAAACTAGTTTAGCTAAGATAAGATCTCTTTGTAATCTTGAGATTGTGACCTTCAATTGTGAGCTTCAAATGTGAAAATGGAGAGGTAACCTTGCAATAAAGAGAGGTTGAGGAATGTAAAACCCTTGGTTCAATTAAAGAGACTTAGCGTGTGATAATGGCTAAATTTGTGATATTTTTTAATGTGTTTCACATTTTTTTTAGTAAATTTGTAAGGTCAAATGGTTTAAGTTGTCCATTTTGGGTCACTAATTTGCACCTTAAGTTGATAAATAAATTAGTTGTTATTTTGTCATTTTACTTGCAAAATTTCATTATTTTGTAGGTAAAATAATCGAGCTCAATTGCAAGCAAAACATGCGAGGATAGAAACTTGAGAAGTCACAACAAATGCTAAAAGAAGTGGCGCAAGAAAAAAAAATAGAGAGAGGAAACCCTCGAAGAATCCGCCCAAGGTTTCTCCTACGGTTTGTGGCTGGAATGTCGTTTCTCATATGCTCTACCCAATCCCTGGGAGAATCCCTTGAGGGATTCATTCGAGGGATTCCTGGCAGCTGCAAGTTGCCAATTTGCATGATTTTTTTTCTTTCTCCATCTTTGACAAGACAAAAAATGACAACTTGTACCAACTTTTGGGGGTTCTAGGAGCTTCTCTTTTTGATATTTTGGCTCCAATAATGCAAGACCAAGAATATATATTACCTGGTTCTTCTAGTTTAGGAGTTAGTTCAAATTATTTGAGAGAAGAGAGAGAGTTTGGACAAAGAAGAAGAACCAAAGGGCAAGACACAAGCCCTTAACAAATATAACTCTTTTTATTTTCTCTTATTTTTAGTGTAAGTTAGTGTAGGGTAATCTAGTTATTGTTATCCATTCTAGTATTGGCTCAACAAGGAGGCCAAGGGAGATGAAGAAAGAGAAGCTCAAGAAACTCTAGTGACAAGGGTTTTTTTCTCTCCACTTCTTTTATCTTTGTATTGAACTCTAAATTTGTTAATGAAAGATTTGAATTTTATGTTAGTGATGTTATTTTAAAGTATATGCCTTGGGTATTTGATTGAACTTTCTATGATTGTTTAGTGTTGATTTCTTGGTTAATTGATTGCTATTATCTTGATTGAGTTATTTAGCACTTTTGCTCTTATAATCATGATTAACTGGCCATTGATTATGATCATTTAAAGTTATTAGATTTGCAATGAAAATTAGAATTTGACACTAGTTCATAGAAGTGTTAAACCTAGGCAGTACACTCACGAAAGTAGAGGTACATTTGTGGCTTTTGTGGCTTTATTCCATGTAATTTTATAGATGTTAATGAACTTGTAGTTGAATTCATAACCACGAAAGTAAGCATAAATTAACTATATGTATAGTTGGTAAACCGGCAAAAGCAGGTATAGTTGGTACATCGGCAAAAGTGGGTATCATGTATATTAAGAAATTGCGCCATAATTTAACTGAGATTTTGGTACTCATTTGGTTAGGGAGTTGCACTAGCACGAGTAGATAAGGATTTCATTACCTAGGGAGTTTTCTTTTACATTTGTCTATCCATTTTAACTTAGTTTATTGTTTTTAAATTTGTGGATAGTCTAAATAATAGCGAAACTTTAGTAGTGCTGATAGTTGTCCATCTTTTCTGTGAGTTCAACCCTTAATACCTTCTACTAGTTTACGACCTGTATACTTATGGAAAATCGCGTGTGGGGTATTTATAAATTTATAAATGTAAAATTTGACTATAGATGAGCTAATTGTTATATGTATATCCCGCGCTCGTCAAGTTTTTGGTGCCGTTGTCGGGAAAGATATGTGGCAATATCAGCGTGAAAGAAACTTTATTAGTTTAGACATTTTAGTTATATTTATTGCATGCATTGTGTTTGATGTTTTGTCTAAATCTAGTCTTTTGTGAGCTTGTTGAATCTAGTCGCTTTTGTGTCTTGAGTCTTGTGAATCTTATATGTATTTGTCTTTTATTTTTGTGTTTAGTTTATCTATGTATTTTATCATCTATTTTTCTTGATTAATCTTACTCTCAAGTTGTTTAAAAACATTTTTAGCACATGAGAATGATAGATCAATTGGGCGAACAATGTTTGCGAGAAAGAAATTGGATCTATAATCCACAGTTTCCTCAATGCACAATATATAGGGGTGATAATGAAAGAAGAGCTGCAGGTATGTCTTTTAATGATGTTTTGAGGAGTTTAAATGCCAAATTTGACTATATCATGCTAAGTGCAAAATTGGACAATTTGATGCATTTGATTGAGCAATATAGGAGTGTTGATGTTTTGAATTCCAACCATGTGGTTTGTAACATGTGTAGAGCCTGCAATGCTAATTATCAATATGTACAAGTACAACATGTGGGTCAACGTGGTGAATTTGGGCATTACAATTCTTATTTTGATCCATATGGTCTTAATTGTGGTAATTCTTCTGGCTATGGTTGGGATATTCAAGTGCTTATAATAATTCTCCATATTTTTATGATTACCAACCCCAATATGTCCAATATGAGTCTAAACCATCTTAAGAATTAGCTATTGAAAGATTAGCTAATGCACTTATATCTTGGGAGTTAGCCATAGAAGAAAAAACGAATGAATGAGAGCTTGCTATAGAAAATTTGCTAATCAAGTGAATTTAGATATAGAAAGATTAACTAATGCAATTTTCAATGGTATTGACAGGGTAAAAAGAAGAATTGAGGAATTAGCTTCACATTTTGAAAGAATACATGACCAATTGTGCGAAGAATTTTCTCCCATTTTTGAAAAATTAATTTATATTTCCTTCTATATTTCTTTATCTTGACTATTTAATTATTTACTAATCCTAAATTTCATGATGATTTCATTAGTTGAGTCAAGAGTTTTACTTTTACTTTTAAAGTTAGAGTAAGTTAGGGTTTTGGTGCATTTTTGTAGTGTGATCGATTAGTGAGGTGTGTGCACTAAATTTGGTGGATAAGAGTGAGTATTAGGTAAGAGGAAGTGTGTGATTAGAAGTGCTAATAATAAGTTAGTGAATCATAAGTTAAAACAAAAGTACAAGGGAGTTAAGGGAAATAGGCTTGAACCGACGTGCGCCGTTTGTTACTGATTGAGTACACCACTTGACCAATACTTTTTTATCCTAATCCCCTTGTTTTTATTTCATTTAATTTCTCCTAAGCCAACCCTTAAGTCAACCACCATTATTGACTAAGGAAAAGGAAAAGAAAGACAAAATAGTTGGGTAACACTTGTCAACCATCAAACCAAATGTTGACCAAGATTAATCTTTGTATTTATCTTGGAAAAATTGAAGAAAAATCATCAGTTTCTTGCTCCATGAAGGCTGAACCTTAGAGAGGAAAGAAAGAGAGGAAAAAAACTTCCAAATTCCATCTTGATTTCCTTTCTTGATTTGTGAAAAATTCAAACACTAACCCTAATCCATACCGATTAAGCTTGAATTCAGCTTGGAGGGAAGCTTTTGGTGGAGTTACTTGGGGAAGAAAGCTCTTGAATTGCTTGTTATCTTGGGGTTTTTGAGGTAAAATTTCTAAAAAAAATCTCTTTTTACTTGTTTCTTGAGATTTATGCAAAATATGTTATGATTGAAGTTGAAGGAAGCATGTTTATGGTAATTTGATGGTTTTGCCAGGGTTTAGTTAATTTCCAGTTTAGGTATATGTTGGTTATAGCTAGTTTTGCGACTAAAATAAGTACTCTATGTGTCCTATATCTTGTGAACTTGATTGGGGCTGTCTTGTGGTAAAAGTGCAGCCTTGAAGTTGCTGGAAAAATTGGTAAATACAAAGGAAGTGCTGCTAAAATTTTTACCGCAGGAGACTCTAAGCAGTCTTGGAAAATCTATCATATCTTGGTGTAGAAAAATCCAACTTGAGTTCTTCTTGTTGTGTTTGAAACTAGATTCAGATTACTTTCTACCGTGAAAATTTCATAATTTTCCTCAATTCCTATGAATATCTGTGATTTTCTAAAGTTGACTGAATTTCCATTCCTGTTCTATCATTCTACTGGATAAAGCAGCTGTTTGAGATTAGATTTTGACTGACTTGTGGACAGAATCTTGCAAAGATGTCTTTTAAGAAATTCTAACTCTTTAAATCTATTTTCCAATGGTATAAATTTTATAAATTTTGGACTTAAGAAACTTGAGATATGATTTTTCAAATAGCATCGCGGAAAACTAAAAAAATTCTATTTTCCTAAAACTGTCCTTACTTTCATTTCCAACTTTAAGTTGGAGTTGTTAAACCATTTTGAATTTGGTTTATGATTAGAATGAGGAAATTCTTGGTTACTCGTGTCTCTTGGGTCTAAATGTTCTATTTTCACTCCAAAACCATATTTGCATTTTTGTACTAGTAGTTATTTGGATTTTCTTTGGTTCACCTAAGTTTTGAATGGTTGAACCATAATACTTTATCTTGGTTATTCTTAGGGTTTGTTGGTGATCAAGAGCATAACCCGGGGACGAACTTTTGACGTTATTTTGCTTAAATTGGTGAGTGTTCTTTGCATATGGGTGCTTTAAATGATTATGTGAAATGTTGTGAATGTTGCTGGAATGTTAAATGCTTTCTAATGATTGTTAAATGGATTTTCGATGGGCGAGTGTGTACTTTATCGCACTCAACCCAAGCAAAAGTGAACTTTCAATGATTGAATATTACTTGTGCATGAATGTAAGCTTTTTGACTGAACTGGGCCCTTGCCCTTTGTTGCCAGTCGACCCGAGCCAGAAGCGGACTCGGTCAGGCGGCTGGTGACCCTGGGACAATGTTTGGTATATTCGAGTATTACCACAAAATCTGGTGGAGAATTGGCCAGTGAATTCAATGCAATAATATCAATGAATGAATGACAAGATCGCTAAAGGAGTTTTCACTTGCAAATATTTTCTAATGTCGGAGAGATAAGAAAAATGGTTGGCAAATGAATGAATGAATGAATGACTTGAATGAATGGCTCCAAGTGAACACGTACCCTTCCAATGATTAAATGTTTATTTCTCGAATGACTGGATATTATTGTGCAAAGTGTTGAAACTGTTAAATGCCATATTTACATGGTTTCTCTACCTGATTGCTTGTTTAGGAACCTCACTGGGCTTTTAGCTCATTCATTTAGTTTTTGTTTTCCTTACAGGAATGGGGGTCCGAAGCAATTAAGTGTGAACTAGAGTGTATAACCCTCTTGTACTTATTCTTTTGGTTGATAGGATGTATTTTGACATTTGATGTTGTCTCATATGTTTGGCTTTTCGATTGTAAATAAGTTTACATTTTGGTTGAATTGTAGAACTTAAATGTTATTTTGGAACTTGAATATTAATCTTGAGACTTGATTGAGTGAGTGAGTGAGTCCTGACGAGAGTTAGGCAGGCGGTCCGCCAAACTCTTGGGTACATCCTAGGGGAAGGTGGGGTCGTCATAGGTGGTATCAGAGCCACTTCGCGTGGTCTCTGCGTAGGGTGAGATTGGGCCAAGTGGTGTTATGGTCCCTATTATGTGAATGAGTAATGGATTAAGTACTCTTTAGTGCATAGGCTATGAATCATGAATGTTATAGGCGTAAAACCCTTATCATGATACTTGGAGAAGATAGATATGTATGTCAGGTAGGAATCTCTAATATAAGTGATTTACTCTTGGGACCGGCCGGCTCAAGTTGTGAATTACCCTATTTTTGGATTCTTGTACCCGAGTACCAGAGAGTTGATACTTTTATGACGGTTACGAATGAAATTGAGGTAAGTGTGAAAGATGCGATTAGGTCATACTTATATGAATTGTTTCTGGATCGAAAGAGTAGGTTATTACCTTGGATTGGTATTACTAATGATATATTTGAATTTGTACATGCAATTGAAGAGTTTTGTACTTTGACTAATTTAAGATGCTTGTGATTGAGATATAGAAGTGAACGTAGCCAAGGGAGGTCAAGGGTATGCAGACCCTAATGAATTTAATCTTGAGCCTAAGGTAGGGCAACCTGCAGCCGAGGGAGAAGTAGAATTAGTTGGTTTGATAAAGACCTAGGTTAGAGATTCAAGAATGCAGAACGTGGGTGTAGGTAACTGGAATGACAAGTCATTTCTTGTTCTACCACTATATATATGCTGCTAGTGACATGTCAATACTAATGTGTATGGTATCTGCTTTGTTTTACACACTTGATTTTGATCAATGAATGAACTTGGAATGTTATACATGTACTAAGTGCATTTCCTTATCTTTGATTGTGTGATTTAAAAATATCTTTCTTTTGCTGCTATAGTCGATTGATTTTGTTTATGTGCTATATAACCTTTTGAAAAGAGAGAGAGAGAGAGGGATAGATGAAGTCAAGGACGATGGGCTAGTCGGTGACGTGGGGCCAGCCGTGGACGTGGCGGTAAGCAAGTACAAGAACCAAGAAAAACAAGAGACACGGCGGCAGAGCAGCAACAGGAACCAAAGGTCAAAACAGGGGACCAAGTAGCAATGGTAATACAACAAATGGCTAAGCGCAATTGGTAGAGCAACAAGGCCAAGCTCTAGTGAATCAGCCTAGGAACCCTGAGATAGGAGAGGACAGGGCCTTAGACCGTTTCCAAAAGTTTTCTCCATCGAAATTGTGACGCTCCCACTTCTCCCTCGGGCGAATCCAAGAGTATCAGCGGAACGCCTGCCTAACTCTCGTCAAAACTCGATACGAATCCAATTCAAACTTAAGGATAAACAACCAATAATAAAAGTCGAAGTAAAGAAAAGTCACTTCCTTAATTAAACATTCAAATCTTACATCACAAGTCACCAAAAGTACATCAACTTTTCCCAAAATACAACCACCATAAGTCGACTAATCGATTACATCCAAAATACTAATCAAAAGTAATCAGATCGGTTTCTCCAAAATCCTTCCATTCCGAACTCCTGTTAAGGAAAATAAACTAATGGGGTGAGTTAACACTCATTTAGGCCAAGAAAAAACATGCAAGCACGTAATAGAGCAAGAAAAAGATAGCATGAACGAGAAAGATTGTGACAATAGCAAAACTAGCAGTTTTAAGTAATTAACATTTCAAGTAGAAAAAGTAAGCAGAAACAATTAAAAATACTGGAGCTCTCAGGAGCTAAATCCATGCAGCTTGACCAAGGTCTTGATCAAAATATCCCACGTTGACTCTCCGTAAACCAAGTAAGTACCAAATCCATAGACTCCACTTTCACCAAATTCCGTCCACCGTTGCACCCCCTAACCGGGTCCGAACGTTAAAAGTTTTGATATTACTCGAGTGTATCGTGACAATACTATGCGAGTATGCCAAGTAAAATCTCTCAAATAGATCAAGTTTATGATTTTCTCATGGCTCACCAATCTTCTCGACCAAACCCATGTCGACTCGAGTCGCAAGGTCGAACAATGAGTTTGGGCGTCCCCCACGATTATGAGTATAAGTCGATGAGATTCATTCCAATCGACATTGAATCAACACAAGTATAATTTTCAAGTATGAGCACGTTAACTATCTAATCAAGTAAAAGAGAACGAGTGTGATAAAGTACACACTCGTCTCGACAAGTCTAATTCACATATTCAACAAGAAGTATTTCAAATATTATGCAACAAATCATGCACTTGACACTCACCAAGTCAAAAGTAAGTGAGCAAATAAAGTCTTTAGTTGTCCGCTCCCAGGTTTCCTTCAATATCCTCTTGAGCGCCTGAAGAAATAGTGATCAACCATCACTCACATATACTCACATCCACTTATCATACAAGGAAGAAGTACACTTGTTTAAAATTTAAGACAATATCGTAAAAGAGCTTTAATCCATCAAAAATCGAGATTCAAAACTGAAAATTTAAAATCATAAGGGAAACTTGTATCTTCCATAAATTTGGGTTTAAAACGGACTATCAATATCGAAAGAAAATGAAAAGTTTTTAAAAGCTCATTTCCTATGAAATCGAAAATTTTCCGCTACACGCGATAAAACTTAGAAAATTAGATCTTGAGTTTCGTACGTCCTAAAATGGAAAAATTTATACCGTTAGAAAATATATTAAAAGTACTAAAACTTTTCAGAAGGTACTTTTCCAAGATTTCAACCAGAAAGCATTCAAATCTCAGCTCAAAGTTGCAGTTTCAAGAATACAGGACAAAGCCAGTCTTGGTTTTTCAGTAATGTTTTGAAATTCGGCAAATTTCACAGAAAGTGAATCAGCCTCTGAAATTTAAAACACAATAAGAGTTTCAAACCAAGTTTCAAACACAATAAGCAAAACTAAATTCAGAGTTTTGAGTAACAAGATAAAACGGTTTGAAGTCGGCTGATTTTTACAACCTGATCAGTGGATTTCTAGATTGAAGAGCAATATTTGGGGCATTATTTGGGCCTCAAAATGATGTTGAATTTATGCCAAATTTGGTACACTTAAACTTCCATATACAGACTACCTCTGTAACAAAATTTAGAAAAAAAATCGCACGGGAAAGCAGTTAACGAAACGACTAAACTTTGGGAAATTCTTCAAAGCTAATCTGCCAACCCTATCTTTCTTTCTTTTCAAAAGTTTTGTCCAACAAAATCAACCCCAATTCACACCAAGTTTTGAAACCAAGGTTCTAGAACATTTAATGAGCAATTGAAAGGTAAATGACACTAAAATTTTCAAAATAAAACACCAAAACAGAATTGACCATTCGATCAGCAGGGAAGGGAAAAGTTTCTAGTTATCAGCTTTGACATAGTTTGGAAATCAGACCATATCTGACTCTACACAAGTCCAAATTGAGAATGGTTTATGGCGTTAGAAACTAGGTTCAAAAGGATACATTTCATCAGAAGACATCATTCTAAAAATCTTTTCACAAATGAAACAAAATCGAGCCACAAGATGCAGCTTTCAAGTTTCTCTCGGACAGACAGCCATAACAGGACAGTCTACTTTGCCGATATGCTACGGTTTACTAAAAACGAACTAGCAAGGAATTTTTATACTGTTTGAAAGCGCTGAATGTCTAGTTTTGAATGCCATAAATGACACTCAATTTTGACTTTTGTACAAAGAGTTTTGTTCAAACAAAGAACCACTGGTTGGCCACCCTGCTAGCAAATTTCTAGATTTCGAACTTTTCCAAAACTCAAGTTTTATGCAACCAATCAACATGATTTTTGAAAGACACTTTCTACGCACATAATACAACATATATCAATCCATTTAGCAGCTATATAATCAGCAAAATTTTGAATTTCAAGCAGGAAATCAAAACAAAATTTCGGCTAGCTCTCTTCCTCACGGTTTCTTCCACTTCCACACCACTATCAAACCATAATCAAGCGATAAATCACATAAACAACCCAATCGAGTAATATAGCCTCAAGTCAGCTCCCTAAAGGTCTCCTCAAGACATTTAGCCTAGGATTTAAAGTAAGATAAATGTTTCCTCAAGTCTGCTAGCCTATGAACGCTGTGACAACCCCACCTTCCCCTAAGGCGAACCAAACGGGTTAGCGGACTGCCTGCCCAGCTCTCGCCAGGACTAACGGTTCAGTTTAGAGCGATCTAATACGTTCCGGAATATACAAACGCACTTAGACAAGCCAAAACTTCAAAATAAAAAAAAAACAAAAACGGAGTCGGCCATGAATAGTAACCGACACGTCAAAACCCAACCAAACATCAAGCAAACCTTTACATCTTGAAATTAAGCATATACAATCCAAAGTGGCATACAAAAGTTATTCAAAAGTTGATACATGTATGGTTTGCCAAATCAAAAGAGAAACGGTCCCAAAAGTACATTTAGGGTTTCAATCAATGAGCTATACAAAAGATATGTCCATCTAGTTCAATTCGGCAACCAACTATCAAATCCAGTCCAAAAGTATTTATTTTCCTGTAAGGAAAACAAAAGGAATAGAGTGAGCTTACGCCCAGTAAGATAATACCACTCAAGCAACCAAGTTCATATAAGCATCAAGTTTTTCATTCCAATACATCAAAAGTAAGCAAAGGCACACATCAATAGTGGTGATAAAAGGATACCGGCGACTCTCAAGAGCCCTTTTTCTCGTTTGCATTCTTGATCGGATCTCATTGACCCTCCGTCAATGTTTAAGAGTAACCAACTGTAGGCTCCACTTTACTTCCATTCCTTCCACCCAACATACCCCTACCGGGCCCGAACTCCAAACAGTAGAAATTTGGTAATACTCGAGTATACCGGAATCAAGAGTCTCACTACTACAAGATTCCATATAACAGTCCCCATGGCTCGTCAATTTTCACGACCAAGCCCTCGCCGGCTCGATCCAATCGACTACCAATGGGGTTGAGCTCAGTCGTATCAGTAATGGTCGTTGGATACTCGTCCAAGCGACACCAAATTCATGAACCAATTCAGTATTTCATGTATCATTCAATCATTACAGTAAAACAGTAGACAGTCATATGAGATACCAAATGGGTGAGGGCGATCAAGTACACCCTCACTCAATTAAGTTCAACGGAGCAAATAAGCCTTCAAGGCATCAAGTTCACATATACCAAAGCCACATTGTAAACAACAAGTGAGTGGTACACTCACCAATCAAGCAAATGATATTTCATGCACTTCCGCCTAAGAGCGTCTTGCACCACCGTCACGGCCTAGAACATTCAAATAAGCATAATAAGACTCAATTACAAGTCATAACCAATGCCAAATACCACCAAAATAAGGTTCCACTAGAATGTATAAGCACTAGAGTAAACCAGGAAAATCCGGAAATGGCATTAAGCTCTAACCCAAAAAAATAGTTTTTGACATCAGTTTGCGGTTTTGGCACCATTGGCACTACGATTATCGGATGGAGGTGAAAGATACACCGTTTTGAAGCTAAGAGATAGGGCTACAATGTTGAAAAAGGCTACTCTGTCCAGTTTTGAGTGTAACCAGGTCAAAAATGCAATATACTACACCAGAACCGTAAAAACAGGTTCACAAACCGCATTCTGGTTAAAACATCATAAGTCAGGCTACCTAAGTCCAAATCAAGTAATTCCAAAGCCATCCGAAAGCTAAGATACACGTATACAATTCATCAGAAGACCTCAACAACCAATTCCGAAGTATTCCCAACCAAAATAACCAATCACAGACGCAATTATCAAATTCGGGTAGAAACAGGGCAGCAGGGGTAATTCAGTCTTTTCACAAGCTACGTTGCTCTGATTGACCTGAACTTTTGTAGGAATCTCTAAAATATAATTCCCTAAAACGTTCATGTTTTAACCCAAGGCCAATTCGGCCTCTAACTATGAGGTACTGTGTCGGGCAGAATGTAAAATAATGAAACCCTAACTTTCCAAATTTCTTTCCAAAGCAGAAATTTCTTGCAATTAACCACCATATACACCTTCTAGCTTCATTCTAGATCATTTCCAATCATCATACATAGCCACACTATAACAATCATATTAAAACAGAAATATCCTAATTAAATAGAAAATGTCATCAATCTCAACCAAAATCATGAAATAACACCAAAGATCATTACTTTAACTCCCATAGGTCACTACTTAAGCATTATTGGAAAGACAAGAGTAGTCCCTTGGTCACTCACCTTATAAGACAAGATATGAAGCAATTCAACACCTTAGCCTTCCAAGCAACTTCACCAATCATCTCACAATCACTAAGTGGAGAGGTTTTATGGAGCAAACCCAAAATTAAACGGTGGAAATTGAAGATTGAAGCAAGATTATGAAGTAGGAAGTTGGAGGATTTTTTTTTCTTTCTTTGAGCAAGAGGTTCGGCCAAGAGAGGTAAGAAATGAAGATGATTTTTGGCCAATTTTAATTAAATGGTAAAGTTATGAATAGTAGTCAAACTTAAGAATTAATCTTATGGTGACACTTGTCACCCTATTTAATTCATCTCTATCTCTTTGTTCCTCTCACACCAATCCACTTGGTAACCTCTAATTATCTCTTAACGCTCGGTAACTTAAATCCAGTATCTAAAACTTAACCTAACTGGCCGAATTTTTCCGAACTTTTCGCCCTAGTGGGTCCCACGTCCGGTATACGCTCTTAATTTCTTAAAAACTAACCAATACTAGAAAACTCACCTAACAACTATATTTACTCATAAAAATTATCTAGAAACTTTTTGAATAAAGAAAATGCAGAAAACATGCCAATAACCCGAATAAAACCTCGAAAATGAGAAAAATTACGGGTTCTCACACTCTCTCCCCCTTAAAAGAATTTCGCCCTCGAAATTTCTCACCTTAACTCACGAAAAGTTCAGGGTATTTCTTTCGCATTTCTTCTTCCACTTCCCAGGTAGCTTCCTCTACCCCATGGTTTCTCCATAGTATCTTAACCAACGGAATCTGCTTGTTTCTTAGCTCTTTGACTTTCCGGTCAAGCACTTGGATAGGTTTTTCTTCGTAAGCAAGCGGTTCGTCTACGTCGATCTCCTCTGGTTGTAAGCTATGGGATGGGTCGGGATAGTACTTTTTTAGCATCGAGACGTGGAAGACGTCGTGAATTAGAGAAAGACTGGATGGCAGTTCTAGCCGATACGCTACCGTTCCTATTATTTGGAGAATCTTGTAAGGTCCGACGAACCTCGGTTGAAGCTTCTTTCCTCTACCTGCTGTAACGCTCCGTAATGGTGTGACTTTAAGAAACACATGGTCTCCAACCACGAACTCCAAGTCTTTTCTTCGATTGTCTGCGTAACTCTTTTGTCGGCTTTGAGCAGTTTGGAGTCGTTGCCGTATCAACTTGACCTTTTCTCGAGTCTCTTCCATCCATGGAATAGTGGTTGGATCTAATGCCTTTCTCTCGTCAACTTCGTCCCAGTAGATCGGTGATCGGCATTTTCACCCATATAGTGCCTCGTAGGCCATTTGAATCGACGAATGGTAGCTGTTGTTGTACGCAAACTCTACTAAGGTCATGTGTTGACCCCAGTTGCCTCCAAAATCCAGAATGCAAGCCCGTAGCATGTCCTCGAGAGTTTGGATGGTTCGCTCCGATTGTCCATCCGTCTGAGGGTGATAGGTCGTGCTCAAGTTGAGTTTCGTCCCTAGCGTTTCTTGAAATTTCTGTCAAAACCTAGATACGAAACGTGGATCTCGATCGGAGACGATACTGACTGGAACGCCGTGTAACCTTACGATCTCGGCCATGTACAGCTGGGCCAACTTGTCCATGGAATACTTCATGTTTACCGGCAGGAAGTGAGCCGATTTGGTTAACCGGTCGACGATTGCCCAAACGGCATCGTGTCCTCGTTGCGTTCGTGGTAAACCCGAAACAAAGTCCATTGTGATGTTCTCCCACTTCCATTCGGGTATCTCAAGGGGTTGTAACAAGCCCGATGATTTTTTATGTTCCGCCTTAACCTGTTGGCAAACGAGACATTTTTGCACGTACAGAGCGATTTCCTTCTTCATATTATCCCACCAATAGGTTCCTTTCAGGTCCTGATACATCTTACTACTACCCGGATGGATTGTATACTTGGACCGATGAGCTTCCGCTAAAATTTTCGTTTTCAACGACTCATCCTTCGGAACCACTATTCGGTTCCGGTATTTTAAAATACCCTCAAGACTGAAATTGAAATCAGTCGTTTCCCCTTTTTCCACTTTCTCTCCCCACTTCCGTACCATAGCATCCTCTTTTTGCGCTTCTTTAATCCGCTCCAAGAGGGTGGATGTTACCTTAATGTTACCAAAAATCACTTTATGACTCCCAAGGTAGGGTTTCCACTCGCAAACCGACTCGAGCAAATTCCACTTTTTAATCATTAACCCTGCTACTTGCGTCTTGCGACTCAAAGTATCGGCCACTACATTCGCCTTTCCTGGATGGTAGTTGATGGTACAATCGTAATCCTCCAAAAATTCCATCCACCGTCACTGCCTCATGTTTAATTCCTTTTGTGAGAAGAGGTACCTAAGGCTTTTGTGATCGGAGTAAACTTCGAAAGTTACCCCATATAGGTAGTGTCTCCACTTTTAAGAGCGAAAACAACGGCAGCTAGCTCCAAATCATGCGTTGGGTAATTCTGCTCGTGAAGTTTCAACTTCCTAGAGGCAAAAGAGATCACATTACGGTTCTGCATTAATACACAACCCAGGCCTTCTCGTGACGCGTCAGTATACACAGCAAATCCGTCCACCCCGTTTGGTAAGACTAGCACTGGAGCCATGGTCAATCTTTTCTTTAATTCTTGAAAACTCGTCTCATATCGGGCATTCCATAAGAACCGACATGTTTCGTCAGGTCAGTTAAAGGACCGGCTTTTGGAGAAGTCTTTAATGAAACGTCGGTAATACCTAACTAGCCCTAGAAAACTACGGATCTCTGTGGGGTTTTCTGGCCTCTTCCAATTCGTCACGGCCTCTACTTTCGTCGGGTCAACCGAGATACCTTCGTGGGAGATTACATGCCCTAGGAAAGATATTTTCTCCAGCCAAAACTCGCACTTACTGAACTTGGCGTATAGCTGATGTTCCCGTAAAGTCTGCCACACCACTCTTAAATGCTGCTCATGCTCCTCGCGAGTTTTGGAGTAGACCAAAATGTCATCAAGAAAAACAACGACAAATCGGTCTAAATAGGGCTTAAAAATCCTATGCATTAGGTCCATGAAGGCGGCAGGAGAATTGGTTAATCCAAAGGGCATAACTGCGAACTCGTAATGCCCATATCTCAAGTTGAAGGCAGTTTTTGGAATGTCCTCCCTCCTAATCAACAACTGGTAATACCCTTGTCGGAGGTCCAGTTTTGAAAAGACCACTGCTCCTTGCAGCTGGTCGAACAACTCATCAATGTGGGGCAGTGGATATTTATTCTTAATCGTGACGTTGTTCAGGCCCCGGTAATTAATACACATCCTCAAACTTCCGTCCTTTTTCTTGACAAACAGGACAGGAGCACCCCAAGGAGACCCACTCTCTTGAATGAATCCCCGCTCCAGAAGGTCCTGTAATTTCAACTTTAGCTCCTTGAGCTCGGCAGGGGCCATTCGGTATGGTATTTTTGAGATGGGTAAGGTTCCAGGTTGCAGGTCTATCTTGAATTCTATCTCTCTTTCCGAAGGTAGGGCTACCAACTCATCAGGGAATACATCCGGAAATTCCCTTACTATGGCCATGTCCTCCACCTTTAACTTATCCGTAGGGGTGTTGATCAGAAAGGCCAAAAATCCTTGCGCCCCTCTACTTAGCAGTTTTCTAGCCCGAATGCCCGAAATCAAAGCAGATGAGGCTAACCTACCCCTTATATCCAACCTTAAGGTTGCCTCACCAGGGATGCGGAATTCTATCACTTTCGTTTTACAGTCCGGTTGGGCATTATACTTGGCTAGCTAGTCCATACCCAAAATTACATCATATCCTTTGATGGCCAGACTTATCAAGTCCCCTAACAATCTCTTCTCTCCTACCCACACTTCACAATCCCTATAAACCATACTAGTCATCAAACATTGATTCCCCGTAGGTGTACTAACTTCTAAGTTGTACGGAAAACTAGAAGGTTTTATATCGATGCCACACATGAAAGCAGGATTAACAAAGGAATGAATGGCACCAGGATCTACTAACACTTTGGCAAAGCAGTGGAATACAGGGATCGTACCTTCTACGACGTCGGAAGAGTCTGAGACCGGTTGGGGCTCTAATGAATACACTCTAGCTGGCACCTTAGGTTTGGACCCATCTCCCTTAGCTGGTCCAGCATTGGTCCTCGACGGTGGTTGACTCCCCCTTCCGTCTTGTTTCAAGACCGGGCAAGTGGCCAACTGATGGTCTGCGCTTCCGCAACGCAGACATTTGCCTTCCTTCCTCTAGCAATTATCCTCTGTGTGGTTTGGCTTCCCACAATGCCCATAGGGACCGCGAGGTACTGAAGCTGAGCCTCCCTTAAAATTTCCTCTTTGGCCTCGCCCAGCTTGGCCACCCCTAGATGGAGTCCCTCTACCTGAACCCGACTGTAGTCCACCTCTCATTCCTCGTCCAAACTTGGAGGGGGTACTCTTCTCACCCTGTCCTGAACTACTCTCAGGAACCCCCCGCTTCTTTGCCTGGAAGTTCCGGACTTGCAATCTAGCACTCTCTACCCATTGGGCCTTTTCCACGACCTCGCTAAAAGCATTTATTTGAGCCACTGCGAGGTCCTTCTGGATTTCGACATTCAAGCCCTGGATAAAGCGCCTGATCCACCGTTGCTCGGTCATGATCAGCTCAGGCGTAAATTTGGACAGGCGGGTGAATTGACTCTCGTATTCCGCCACAGATTGAGCCCCTTGGCGGAGTCGGATGAACTCATCTTCCTTCCTCTCCTGAACCAGAGGATGGAAGAATTTCGCGTTGAATTCCCTTATGAAATTCATCCAAGTCCTGGGCGTTTGTTCCCGTTCCCATTTTTGCCGTATTACGTTCCACCAGGAACCGGCCGCCCTTTCCAACAGGAAAACGGCAAAAGTCACCTGCCGTTCTTCGATGTAGTGCAAGGCCGGAAAAATATCGACCATCTTCTCGAGCCACCTTTCGGCGATATCCGGATCGGGCCCCCCAATGAACTTGGGTGGAGCAAACTTTTGAAATCGTTCGAGAGCTCTGTCTTAGCTCTCGACGTGGTTGCCAGGGTTTCCAAGATTAGGGTTTGGGTTTTGGCCCTGTTGCTGCACCACTTGTGCCAGCAAGTTGGTCATTTACTGCATAGCGGCAGCTATTTGGACGTTGGGGTCGGGATTAGGTCCAGATGAGGTTTCCCCAGTACCCCTGTCCGGTGTGGGTTGTCTATTTCCGCGCCCACGTCCCCGTCCACTACGTGTACCTTCCATGAACTCTACTTGGTCTAGGCAAATGTACTAAACCAATATAAGAACAATGCATGTAAGTAAAACCCAAAAACTTTTACAAACATATATATACATTCCAAACAAGGCAAACAACACACATATCAACAACCAGTCAAGTCAAGTACAGTCAAGTCAAGTACAAACATGGACAATCCACGAGGGAAAGGCCCCATCAAAAGAAATATACACGTAGCTAACCCAAACGTACAAAACGTACAAAACGATTAGCTAAGCTCTTCTCCCTATCCGCCCTATATACAGAAAACAAAACTATCCCCAAAAATCCTAGGAGTCGCGACCTAGTCCGTCGACGGGCTAGTAGACCCACCCAACGGGGTGGATCCAACCCCAGCCTCGAGCCCCGCACACGAGTCCTCGTCGCTCACTCCCTCGACCACGTCGGCGCAGAGGTTTAGGTTCGATGCGGCTCGAACCTTAACCTTTCGAGCTCGCTTAGACTCGCGCTCACGTATCTCCCTAAGCTGAGTGCAGAGGTCATCAACCCTATCCTCTACCTCAAGCACGTCGTACTCCAACCCCTTTATGCGCTCAGCCTGTTTCTCATTGGCCGCCCTAAGCTGGTTCATCTCGGCCTCAAGCCTAGCATTATCTTCGGCCAACTCCTTACGCTCCTCGGCCATGGCCAACACCAGAGCGTTAGGGTAAGCGTACTTGTGTCGACACTTGCAACGTCTGAGGCGGTTAGTCGGGTTCCAACGCACAACGGCCCCTCTGAGTCGGATCTGGTATGGAATCACTGGGAGCGCTCCACGAGGTCGCTCGCCCGGAGGGCTATCACTAGGCTCACCCCGTCCGTCCATCCTACACCAAAAGAAGAAATAACGGTAAATAACCTTAAGGAACATACTTAACATAATCCTCAAGTCGAGCCTTTCTAATATGCCCAGGCCAATTCAAACCTAGGCTCTGATATCACCTGTGACAGCCCCACCTTCCCCCAAGGCGAACCAAAGGGATTAGCGGACTTCCTGTCCAGCTCTCGCCAGGACTAATGGTTCAGTTTAGAGATATCTAATACGTTCCGGAACATACAACCGCGCGTAAACAAGTCAAAATGTCAAAATAAAAGAAAATGAAACCGGAGCCGGCCATGAATAGTAACCGACACGTCAAAACCCAACCAAACATCAAACAAATATTTACATGTTGAAATTAAGTATATACAATCCAAAGTGGCATACAAAAGTTATTCAAAAGTGGATACATGTACGGTTTGCCAAATCAAAAGAGAAACGGATCCAAAAATATATTTAGGGTTTCAATCAAGGAGCTACACAAAAGATATGTCCATCTAGCTCAATTCGGCAACCAACTATCAAATCCAGTCCAAAAGTATTTATTTTCCTGTAAGGAAAACAAAAGGGAATAGAGTGAGCTTACGCCCAGTGAGATAATACCACTCAAGCAGCAAAGTTCACATAAGCATCAAGCTTTTCATTTCAATTCATCAAAAGTAAGCAAAGGCACACATCAATAGTGGTGATAAAAGGATACGGGCGGCTCTCAAGACCCCTTTTCCTCGTTTGCATTCTTGATCGGATCTCATTGACCCTCCGTCAATGTTTAAGAGTAACCAACCGTAGGCTCCACTTTACTTCCATTCCTTCCACCCAACATACCCCTACCGGGCCCGAACTCCAAACAGTAGAAATTTGGTAATACTCGAGTATACCGGAATCAAGAGTCTCACTACTACAAGATTCCATATAACAGTCCCCATGGCTCGTCAATTTTCACGACCAAGCCCTCGCCGGCTCGATCCAATCGACTACCAATGGGGTTGAGCTCAGTCGTATCAGTAATGGTCGTTGGATACTCGTCCAAGCGACACCAAATTCATGAACCAATTCAGTATTTCATGTATCATTCAATCATTACAGTAAAACAGTAGACAGTCATATGAGATACCAAATGGGTGAGGGCGATCAAGTACACCCTCACTTAATTAAGTTCAACGGAGCAAATAAGCCTTCAAGGCATCAAGTTCACATATACCAAAGCCACATTGTAAACAACAAGTGAGTGGTACACTCACCAATCAAGCAAATGATATTTCATGCACTTCCGCCTAAGAGCGTCTTGCACCACCGTCACGTCCTAGAACATTCAAATAAGCATAATAAGACTCAATTACAAGTCATAACCAATGCCAAATACCACCAAAATAAGGTTCCACTAGAATGTATAAGCACTAGAGTAAACCAGGAAAATCCGGAAATGGCATTAAGCTCTAACCCAAAAAAATAGTTTTTGACATCAGTTTGCGGTTTTGGCACCATTGGCACTACGATTATCGGATGGAGGTGAAAGATACACCGTTTTGAAGCTAAGAGATAGGGCTACAATGTTGAAGAAGGCTACTCTGTCCAGTTTTGAGTGTAACCAGGTCAAAAATGCAATATACTACACCAGAACCGCAAAAACAGGTTCACAAACCGCATTCTGGTTCAAACATCATAAGTCAGGCTACCTAAGTCCAAATCAAGTAATTCCAAAGCCATCCGAAAGCTAAGATACACGGCTATAATTCATCAGAAGACCTCAACAACCAATTCCGAAGTATTCCCAACCAAAATAACCAATTACAGACGCAATTATCAAATTCGGGTAGAAACAGGGCAGCAGGGGTAATTCAGTCTTTTCACAAGCTACGTTGCTCCGATTGACCTGAAATTTTGTAGGAATCTCTAAAATATCATTCCCTACAACTTTCATGTTTTAACCCAAGGCCAATTCGGCCTCTAACTATGAGGTACTGTGCCGGGCAGAATGTAAAATAATGAAACCCTAACTTTCCAAATTTCTTTCCAAAGCAGAAATTTCTTGCAATTAACCACCATATACACCTTCTAGCTTCATTCTAGATCATTTCCAATCATCATACATAGCCACACTATAACAATCATATTAAAACAGAAATATCCTAATTAAATAGAAAATGTCATCAATCTCAACCAAAATCATGAAATAACACCAAAGATCATTACTTTAACTCCCATAGGTCACTACTTAAGCATTATTGGAAAGACAAGAGTAGTCCCTTGGTCACTCACCTTATAAGACAAGATATGAAGCAATTCAACACCTTAGCCTTCCAAGCAACTTCACCAATCATCTCACAATCACTAAGTGGAGAGGTTTTATGGAGCAAACCCAAAATTAAACGGTGGAAATTGAAGATTGAAGCAAGATTATGAAGTAGGAAGTTGGAGGATTTTTTTTTCTTTCTTTGAGCAAGAGGTTCGCCCAAGAGAGGTAAGAAATGAAGATGATTTTTGGCCAATTTTAATTAAATGGTAAAGTTATGAATAGTAGTCAAACTTAAGAAATAATTTTTTTTTTTTTTTTTTTTCGGCTAACCTCGCACACGAGGGGGGACGCCACTCCCAAATTTATTCAAAAACAAATACAAGAGATGTAGTTTCGGTTCTAAGTGTTTGCCAGAAGGGCTAAGACAACCGTACATAAGGTATTCGCATCTTATCTAGGCGGGCTAGCCCCTGTATGTAGTCCGGGAGGGCGAAGGCCCCAAAGCTTTGACCAATACCCGTGGAACTTGCTAGATTTGCCAGGGCGTCAGCCACCCCGTTTGCCTCACGATAGACATGAGAGAAAGTAATCCGGCGGCCCAGCGCTAGGGCTTGGATGCGTGATATAGTCCTCCATAGCTTCCAAGGTACGCGTCCATTGCCATTCACCATAGCCATCAGAACCTGAGAGTCCATCTCAACTTGCAGAGATTGGAAATCTGTGGAGAGCAACATACCCTCCAGTAATGCCGAGGCCTCCGCTTCCATGTTCGTCCTTAAACCCAAAAAATAGGAGAAACCACGGAGGACATTACCCCCCGAGTCACGAAACACACCTCCCGCACCAGAGGAGCCTGGATTCCCGAGAGATGAGCCATCAACATTCAGCTTGACAAACCCCTCCGGTGGTGATTCCCAAAGGATCCAGCGTGGAGCCACCCGCTTAAGCGATGTCAGTCGAAGAAACAAGCCCGAGTGGACCAGCTCCCCGTCATCCCGCGTCACTCTGGAGAAAGGCCGGATCTGGGATAAGTGATGCAGCAGCGTTTGAACATTCCAGCAAACCTGAGGTGGAGTTAAAACAACACCCTCAAAAACCGCCATGTTCCTAGCTTTCCAAAGCCCCCAACAGATTAGCGACGGCAACACCTTGCAAATCGTACCCCGTGCAGAGCCTGGAGGATGACAAAGCCACCATTGCTGTAAACGGTAGTTAGTATCGGCCGTAGGCGACTGAGGAACCCACATGGCCCTGGCGAAAAAACTCCAAACCTGAGACGCTAGGACGCATTCCGATAAGACATGATCTTGAGACTCTCCATTCAAACAAAACGGGCACTTTGAAGGGAGATGGAGGCCAAACCGCTGAAGGGCCTCTGGGAAAGGGAGGTACCGATTGAGTAGCTTCCACATAAAGACAGCAATCTTGCAAGGAGCACTGCCACTCCATACACACTTCCTAGAGCCAAGGCAAGCCCGTTTGGGCCGCAAGGCGTCCCAAGCTGAAGAAATAGTGAAATCGCCAGAGGGTGTGAGGGTCCAAGCTGGCCGAACTCTGTCCTCTAAATCAATTAAGCGGGTGAATTGCGTCACCGTATCAGAAACGGCCAGCATTCGTCGCCAGACTCTGGATGCTCCACGGAGTACCCCATTGTCCTCACTATAACGGGACCTCATGAATAGTGCCCATAAGGAGGACGAATGGCGGAATTGCCACCACAGTTTGCAGCTGAAAGCCCCTTGTATGTCTATAAAAGAACGTATGCCAAGGCCATCTTCCTCCACTGGATAACACAGTTTTTTCCAGGAACGCCAATGGTGTTTAGGGCCCAGCTCCGTCTGACCCCAGAAAAAATTTGCCATTAGTCGTTCCAGCTCCTTTAGCACTCCGGATGGCGGGTCCATGACGGCTAACACGTGCGTAGGTATGGCAGAAAGCACATGCTTAATAAGTATGAGTCGCCCCCCCTGGGAGAGGAGCTTTTTCTGCCAGCCCGCAAGTTTAGCAATAAATTTATCAATTAGGAATTGGAAGTATGCTTTTTTCCTACGTCCTGCATATAGATTGCTTCCCAAATAAGGAAGCGGCAGAGTTCCCTGCCTGAATCCAGTTATCTGCTGAATTCTACGAATCTGGCCAGTACCACACCGTCTCGATGCTATGAATAAACTCTTGTGATTGCTAATCCGCTGGCCTGATGCATTTTGATATAAATTTAAGAACCGAACCAAATTCCCGACCGACCTCCTATCTCCCCGCGAGAAAATGATGATGTCGTCAGCGAAGGACAAATGAGTGACCTGAACGCAACCACGTGGTGTAGCATAGGGAACCACTCTGCCTCCCTCGACCTGTGCATTCAGACCCCTACTTAGAGCCTCAGACGCCAGAATGAAGAGGAGAGGGGACAGAGGATCGCCTTGCTTAATCCCACGGGAGGCCTGGAAAAAACCTTTGGGGCTGCCATTGACCAACACAGAGAACCAGCTGTGGGAGAGATTTAAAATAAGCAAAATGAAGCGGTAGTCAAAACCAAACTTGCAAAGTAGCTGCCGTAGAAAAACCCATGACACCCTATCAAAAGCCTTCATCATGTCCAGCTTGAAGATGCAGTTATTTCCCCGTGCCCTCTTGTCAATGGAGGCAATCATTTCTTGGGCCAAGAGCACGTTTTCAGCAATATCACGACCAGGGCAAAAAGCAGACTGTTCCGCAGATACAATGCCCGGGAGGATTGTCTGCAATCGATTAGCAAGGACCTTTGTAAAAATCTTGTTGACAAAGGTGCACAGGCTAATGGGCCTAAAATCGGCAAACGTAGCTGGGTTTGGCTTCTTCGGGATTAGGACAATCAGAGTGCTAGCAATTCCTTTTGGGATTGGAGTCCCAGCTAAAAAATCCTTAGTCGCTGCTAAGATGTCAAGAGCTACAATATTCCAGCAATGACGGAAAAAAATGCCAGTGAATCCATCCACACCCGGGGCGCTATCCTTATCGAGGTCGAAAACCACCCTCTTGACCTCTTCCATTGTTACCTCTCTCAATAAGGCATCATTTTGATGCGCAGTGACAAGTCGCGGAATGTGTACCAGCAGATCATCCACGTCGCTAACCTCCTCAGCTGTAAGAAGACTCTGGAAAAAACCAACCGCTTCCTGGCCAATGCTGTCTTCATCCTCAAGCCAACTCCCCCCCGCATCCTTAATGCGACGTATAGCCAGCTTCGAGCGCTTCTCTCTCACTGAAGCATGGAAGTAGCGTGTATTGGAATCCCCGTCCTTGAACCACCGTAGGCGCGCCTTTTGACGCCAGTAGTCCTCTTCAACCCGAAGACTGTGCAATAGGACGCCTTTTGCCCGATGGAGATCAGCTCTCGCTTCGTCCGTCGGGGAAGCCTCGAACAAGATTTCCTTTTGCTGGACCTCAATCTCGTTTTGCCGGACAGCCTGAAATATGTTGCCAAAATGTTGCCTGCTCCAGTGGCGTAAGCATGCCTTCATGCGCTTTAGCTTGAATGCCAACCGGTACATACCATATCCCTGCGTAGGAAGCTCCCAATTGCTCTGCACCGTCGATTGAAACTCCGAGCTAGAAACCCAGAAATTTTGGAACTTAAAAGGTTTCGGAACACTAGCATCGGCCCCCCGCAGATTCACCAATAAGGGCGTATGATCAGAGGCAGCCCGATTAAGATGCTGGACCGAGGTATTTGGCAGGAAGCTGAGCCATTGGTGGTTGGTCAGAACCCTATCCAACCGCTTCCATATCCTAGATCCTGACCTAACGCCGGACCAAGTATATGAGCTTCCGGAATAAGGCAACTCCTGAAGATGACAATCAGAAATTGCTGTGTTAAAATCAGAAATGGCCCCCAGGTCTTGATGTGCCCGACCCGTATACTCCGCCAGCGTACGGATAGCATTGAAATCTCCCCCTACCAACCACGGCCTTGTGATCGAGCTAGCAAGGCCCCGGAGTTCCGACCACAGAGCATGTCTTCCCACCCTTGTACATTTAGCATAAATGAAAGAGGCAAAGATAGTCTCGGTCCAAGAGTCATGACCCGCCATGACATGGAGAACTTGCTCTGAGTTGTGCAGGACATTAAAATGAAAACCACACCGCCAAAAGACCCAGATCTTATTTGAGGGATTAAATAAACAAAAATCAAAAGATAACTTCATCCGCAAGCTCTCAATATTGGACGCTTCAGCCATAGGCTCTAAGAGTACTAAAACAGCAACTTGATGAATACGAATTAAAATCCGCAAGCGACTTACAGAGAGTCTGTTCGTCGCTCCCCTAATATTCCAAATAAGCAAATTATTCATTGGAGGTAGAGTGGAGAGGTACCATGATGGCTTTAGCAGCCTGCCGTGTCAAAACCTGTCGGGTCAGAGGGGTGTAAGCTCGCTTCTTCCTTGCCTTTCGCGAGAGTACCATGGTGAAACCATCTGCATCTCGTTCAGCAAATTTCTGCTGAACCCGCGGCCCCAATGCCTTGCTGAACTGCTGAAGAGAGACAAACAGTGTCGCCCTATCACTCGCACCCACCTCTGGCAAATCCTCCCCATCCGAAAGGGAGCCTTGAGAGGACAGCTTCTCATGCGCAGCTTGCTGGATTTGCGTATCATCGCAGATACGCCCCAAAACTGGAGGGGTTGTAGAAACAGGCAATGGACCACGTGCTTCTACGGGTTGCACAGGAGCGGGGGCGCCGCTATCCTCAAACTGACCCGCCGCGACTTTCAGGCACTCGTGACTAGAGGAGGTAGGACTGTTGTCCACCTGCGCCTGGTGAGCCATAGAGACATGTGATGGCTGCCCCAGGTCTTCATTCTTCTGGTTTGTCTCAGGTCTGTTGATGAGAAGCGCTGGTTGCGGAGCTTTGGAATGCTGTGCGCCATTCTTTCCTTCGTGGGCCTGGGCTACCGCCGCCGCCGTCAGAGGCCTGGATCCATTCCTGCGATGTTTGTGTTGCCGACAGCCATCACTGGAGTGCCCTTGTCTATTGCAAAGTGGGCAGTATAGCGGCAGGTTCTCGTAGAGGAGGCGTTGCCAGAAACCAGAGCTGCCTGTCCCAATCCAGATGCGCTCCGGTAGGTCGTGTGAGACATCAAGATCCACGCAGATTCGTGCCACACTGGGCCTCGCCAAAGATGCAGTAGCGGTATCAATTTGTAGAGGGTTGCCAATGGTGTTGGCAATAGAGAAAAGTGACACCTTATCAAAAAAATGGATTGGTAAATGCTCTAACGCAATCCAGACAGGGGCTCGTGAAGATTCACTTGCAACTGAAAAATCTGGGCTCCATTTAAAAACACGCATAGGGAATTCTGCAATATTCCAGAACCCCTTTGTCCAGCACCGAAGGAAATCTTCCTCCAAGCAAAACCGTATGAGGATATGCCTCTGATCTAGCAAACCGACAGTGAAAGTGGACTTGAAACCAATCGCTGAGAGTGACTTACGGGTGACATCCAGGCTTGGCCTGCCATGGGAGAATTTTCCAACCACAGCGAAAGTGAAAGGAGCAGAAAGCTTTGCAATATCCTCAGCCGAGAAGAGGACGGCCGGCTCTCCACGGTACTGGGCAGCAGTCTTGATCTTGCAAGGAGATGATGAGGATGAAGGCTGCGCCTGGAGCACGGCCGCAAAGGAGCGGCCAGCCCCCCCTCCAGGCGGCTGAAAGCCAGCCATGAAGAAAACCTAAACTACCAAAAATAGAACCACGGCAACCCTATGCTAGAGAGAAAAAACACTTATAGCACACATATTCAACTCTCTAAAAGACTTTTTAATCTTATGGTGACACTTATCACCCTATTTAATGCATCTCTATCTCTTTGTTCCTCTCACACCAATCCACTTGGTAACCTCTAATTATCTCTAAACACCCGATAACTTAAATCCAGTATCCAAAACTTAACCTAACTGGCCGAATTTTTCCGAACTTTTCGCCCTAGTGGGTCCCACGTCCGGTATACGCTCTTAATTTTTTAAAAACTAACCAATACTAGAAAACTCACCTAACAACTATATTTACTCATAAAAATTATCTAGAAACTTTTTGAATAAAGAAAATGCAGAAAACATGCCAGTAACCCGAATAAAACCTAGAAAATGGAAAAAATTACGGGTTCTCACATACGCGATTAGGGTTGCAAACCCATGAAAACTAACCACTAATCCTCTTAGAAATGGAAAGATTAAAGAGATGAAGAGGGTTACCCTTTCACCCTAGATGAAGACCAGATTTTTCCACCAAAATATCACCAAACAACACCTCAAGCTTTCACCTTTCTTCTTGCTAGAGTGAAATTCCAAGAGATTAGGAAGTTGGATGAAGAAAAGCAAGCAAACTTGGAGCAAAAGTTGAAGTTTTCTTTTGTTCTTTTTCTTTCCTCTTGGTCGGCCGAGAATGAGGGAGTGAGAGAGGGTTTTGTGATTTGATTCTTGGAGAGAAAGAATGAAGAAATGTGTTGAGGAAGCTAATTTAAAGTTATACCAAAAGTCAACTCTTAATAGTGTCTCAAATAGGGTTTCGTATTACCACTTTCTCATGTTTGGTACATTTATATGCTAATCCTCCAGAGTAATTCCTCTAACACTATAATTACTCATACTTACGAGTCTAGTATTAAATCCTCAAATCTCCAATTAGTCGTACTGGTGCGATTTTCGAGAAACTATCGACCCGCGTGCGATCAAAGCTAAATTTTAACTCACTCACATCTTATCTCTCAATTAACTTTTCTTAACCTACTATTGATCATTCTTAATTTTTTAAGATTATTGCACTCTCGGATCAAATATTACCTCGAAAAATGTGTATTCACTATTGCTTACTAAACAAGTCGCAGAAAAATTAAATTTACTAACAGGATGTTTTAAAAATATAAATGAGACATTGTTCAATGTAAATAGATTTAAAATGATTGAAATAAATTATTCGGAGAAAACGGGTGAATAAGTAATTAAATAAACCAGTAAAATAGAATTAAAAGTAAGTAAAAATTTGGGTCCTTCCCTTCTTAAAAGGAATTTTGTCCTCAAAATTCATATCTAGGATAACATCATGTCTCTTAATAGTTAGGCTTATCAAATCGATCAACAACTTACACTCTCCAACCCATATTTCACAATTTCTATCCACCCAATTAGCAATCAAACTTTGATCTCCAGGGCGTTCTAACTTCCAAGTCATAGGGTAACTTAATCGGTTTCACGTCTACCCCACTCATAAATATAGGGTTTGTAAAACAGTGTATCGTACTAGGGTCACTTAGAACCTTAACTAAGCAATGGAAAACAAGAATCATACCTTCAACGACCTTAGTGGAATTGGAAACCTGTTGATGATCTAATGCATAAACCCTAACCGACGCCTTAGGTCGAATTCCTACAGCACTAGATTGTTTAGATGCCGAATTCTCTGGCTTTTGAGTACTACCTCCCCCTTTCGGCATACTTGGACATCTCGAGAGCTGATGCTCGGTACTGCCACAGTACAAACACTTTTTCGATTTCTTCCAGCACTCATTCTCTGTATGGTTGAACTTACTACAATAACCACAAATAACTTGAAGAGCTACAGCCTGACCACTTGGAGGTGTCCCTCTCGATTGAACTCGTCCATTGTGACCTCCTCTTGATTGAGTCCCTTTTGGTGTGCTAGATATCTCTACTCCTCCCGTTCCTTTTTCCTTTTTGGAAGGTGGGACACCCTTATCCGCTTGTTCAGGAGGGTTACTAGGAGTGCCCATTTTCTTGGCATGAAAGTCTCTAATTTGCAGTCTTGTACTTTCGACTCTCTGAGTTTTCTCTAGGGTTTCAGTGAACGTAGAAATTTGGGCTGCTGCTAACTCCTCTTGAATCTCCACATTAAGTCCTTGTACAAAGGGCTTTATCCTTCTCCTCTCATTAGCCACCAGTTCTGGAGCGTACTTAGAAAGTTTAATAAATCGTTCCTCATAATCAGCCACGCTAGAAGCCCCCTGTCTCAACTTTATAAATTCGTCCTCCCGTTTCTCTTGAATCAAAGATGGGAGAAACTTTTCATTAAACTCCCTTATAAAGTTTTCCCAAGTCCAGGGGATTTGCGCTCTTTTCCATTTTTCCCTTATCACATCCCACCAAGCAAGTGCCGCACTCTCGATTTGAAAGGCAGCGAAGGTCACTCGTCTCTCCTCAGTGTAATCTAAGGCAGCAAATATATTAGTCATTCTTTCCATTCAGTTTTCTGCTAACTCTGGGTCAGGTCCCCCAATAAACTTAGGCGGGGCAAATTTCAAAAATCTCTCCAAAACTCTATCATCCCCTCTATCCTGAGCCCCGGGTTGGTTAATAGGTCCGGGACCCTGTCGCTCTGCTAACCTCTCTAAAATATCTGTCATTCGGTTAATGACAGTAGTCACTTCGTTCATTTGCCATTGGCTCGATCCAGTTATCGATCCTTGCTCATCTCCTTGAGCTTGGAATTGTCTAACCCCGTGCCCTCAGTCCCTACCACTTTTTCGGCCATCCATGATCTTAACTATGTCTAAATGTAAGAAATAAAATAATTAAGCTAGAAAATACTTAAAGTAAAAGTCAATATGAAAAATATTTGAAATAATGATAACTGACATATATTAACATTTCAAAGTTCATACATAATCAGCAAGTCATGGGACAATTACAAAAACATAGCACACATATGCCACAAAAGTACAATTAATCATGCAGTAAAAGTCAACAGTTTTACAAGTATCACCCCAACTAATCCTAGTCACAAAGGTCAAAAGATTTATTAATCCTAACCTAGTTCGCATCCGAACTATTAGCTTGGACCTCCTCCTCCGGGTCCTCCTTGAAAGGCTCCTCATTAGGAGTGCCCTCACGAGCCGAGCTCTCGACGGCGTCCATCATCTCCTCTATCAACATGGTAGTATCAGCTAAAATCATCGCGGCCCGATCCCGGATCTCCTTGACTACCCTAACCAGTCGAGCCCTAATCCTCTGATACTTGTCACGAGCGGCCTCAACTCTAATCCGCTCATCTATCACTGTCCCCTCGAGTTCTACGATCCTAGCACCCTGAACATCCACCATAGCGGTCAGTTGCTCAATCTCCTGAAGTAAGGCCCCATTAGTAACCACCAACTGCCAGTGCTCGTTGTCAATAGACAATACAAGATCTTAGGGTAGGCATGTCTCCCTACAAGGATAACGAGGAAAACTAGTGGTAGGCGAGTATCGGACACGGGGTCTTCCACCCAATACTGGATACCGGATAGGTCTAAGAGGCTCTTCATGACCATTAGCTGCTCCATTACCATTAGCAGTATGACATCCATTACCGTTCTCCATTCCTACAATACAACCACAAAACTCAAGGTGAGAACTTAAGGTCACTAATTCACTCAAACATCAACTTAAGGTATAACTAAGTTATCTCATTCCTATTCTCAAGAGTAAAGCCTCTAAACCATCTCCCAAATAAATCTCTAAACCTAGACTCTTTTCCACCAATGTCATATAAGAAACTCTCAAGTACCCATTCTCTTTAACCACTAGAATACAGTAGGTTCCCCGATTTACGTAATATTCAAGTTAATCGCACAGTCCGGCATCCTAAATTTCAAGTTTAAGATACACTACAAAGATCTGAAACCTAAGCTCTGATACCAACTATGACGCTCCCACTTCTCCCTAGGGCGAACCCAAGAATATTAGCGGAACGCCTGCCTAACTCTCGCCAGAACTCGATCCGAATTCAAATTTAAGAATAAACAACCAATAATAAAAGTTGAAGTAAAGAAAAGTCACTTCCTTAATTAAACATTCAAATCTTACATCACAAGTTACCAAAAGTACATCAACTTTTTCCAAAATACAACCACCAGAAGTCGACTAATCGATTACATCTAAAATACTAATCAAAAGTAATCAGATCGGCTTCTCCAAAATCTTTCCATTCCGAGCTTCTGTTAAGAAAAATAAACTAATGAGGTGAGCTAACGTTCAGTAAGGCCAAGAAAAAACATGCAAGCACGTAATAGAGCAAATAAAAGATAACATGAATGAGAAATATTGAGACAATAGTAAAACTAGCAGTTTCAAGTAATTAACATTTCAAGTAGAAAAAGTAAGCAGAAACAATTAAAGATACTGTAGCTCTCAGGAGCTAAATCCATGCAGCTTGACCAAGGTCTTGATCAAAATATCCCACATTGACTCTCCGTCAACCGAATAAATACCAAATCCGTAGATTTCATTTTCACCAAATTTCATCCACCGTTGCACCCCTAACCGGGCACGAATGATAAAAGTTTTGATATTACTCGAATATATTGTGGAAATACTACGCGAGTATGCCCAGCAAGATCTTTCAAATATATCAAACTTATGATTTTTCCATGACTCACCAATCTTCTCGACCAAACCCATGCCGGCTCGAGTCACAAGGTCGGCCAATGAGTTTGGACGTCCCCCACGATTATGAATATAAGTCGATGAGATTCACCCCAATCGACATTGAATCAACATAAGTATAATTTTCAAGTATGAGCACATTAACTGTCTAATCAAGTAAAAGAGAATAAGTGCGGTAAAGTACATACTCGTCTCGACAAGTATAATTCACATATTCAACAAAAAGTATTTCAACTATTATGCAACAAATCATGCACTTGACACTCACCAAGTCAAAAGTAAGTGAGCAAATAAAGTCTTTAGTCGTCCGCTCCGAGATTCCCTTCAATATCCTCTTGAGCGTCTGAAGAAATAGTAATCAACCATCACTCACATATACTCACGTCCACTTATCATACAAGGAAGAAGTACACTTGGTTAAAATTTAAGACAATGTCATAGAAGAGCTTTAATCCATCAAAAATCGAGATTTAAAAGTGAGAATTTAAAGTCACAAGAGAAACTTGTATCCTCCATGAAGTCGGGTTTAAAACGGACTATCAATGTCGAAAGAAAGTGAAAAGTTCTTAAAAACTCATTTTCTATGAAATCGGAAATTTTTCGCTTTACGCGATAAAATTTGAAAAATTAGATCTTGAGTTTCGTATGTCCAAAAATGTAAAACTTTATATTGTTGGAAACTAGATTAAAAGTACTAAAACTTTGGAAAGACACTTTTCCAAGATTTCAACCAGAAGGCATTTAAATTTCAGCTCAAAGTTGCTGTTTCAAGAAGACAGGACAGAACCAATCTTGGTTTTTCAATAATGTTTGGAAATTCGGAAAAATTCACAGAAAATGAATCAGCCTCTGAAATTTATAACACAATAAGAGTTTCAAACTAAGTTTCAAACACAACAAGCAGAACTAAATTTGGAGTTTTGAGTAACAAGATATAACAGTTTGAAATCGGCTGATTTTTGCAACCTGATCAGTGGATTTCCAGATTGAAGAGCAATATTTGGGGCATTCTTTGGGCCTCAAAATGATATTGAAATTATGCCAAATTTGATACACTTAAACTTCCATATGCGGACTACCTCTGTATCAAAATTTTAGGAAAAAATCGCACGGGAAGGCAGTTAACGAAACGACCAAAGTTTGTGAAATTCTTCAAAGCTAATCTGCTAACCCTATCTTTCTTTCTTTTCAAAAGTTTTGTCCAATGAAATCAGCCCCAATTCGCTCCAATTTTTGAAACCAAGGTTACAGAACATTTAATGAGCAATTGAAAGGTAAATGACACTAAAATTTTTGAAATAAAACACCCCAAAATAGAATTGACCATTCGATCAGCAGGGAAGGGAAAAGTTTCCAGTTATCAGCTTTGACATAGTTTGGAAATCAGACCATATCTGACTCTACACAAGTCCAAATTGAGAATGGTTTATGGCGTTAGAAACTATGTTCAAAATTCTACATTTCATCAGAAGATATTGTTTAAAAATCTTTTCACAAGTGTAAAAAAAGCGAGCCACAAAATGCAGCTTCTCGGTTTCTCTCGGACAGACAGCCATAACAGGACAATCTACTTTGCTGATATGCTACGGTTTACTCAAAACGAACTAGCAGGGGATTTTTATTCCATTTGAAAGCTCTAAATGTCTAGTTTTGAATGCCGCAAAGCCACTTAATTTCAACTTTTGTTCAAAGAGTTATGTTCAAACAAAGAACCATTGGTTGGCCACCCTGCTAGCAAATTTTCAGATTTCGAACTTTTCCAAAACTCAAGTTTTATGCAACTAATCAACATGATTTTTGAAAGACACTTTCTACACATATAATACAACGTATATCAATCAATTTAGCAGCTATATAATCATCAAAATTTTGAATTTAAAGCAGGATATCAAAACAGAATTTTGGCTAGCTCTCTTCCTCATGGTTTCTTCCACTTCCTCACCACTATCAAACCATAATCAAGCTATAAATCACATAAACAACCACAATCAAGTAATGTAGCCTCAAGTCAGCTGCCTAAAGGTCTACTCAAGACATCTAGCCTAGGATTTAAAGCAAGATAAATGTTTCCTCAAGTCCGCTAGCCTATGAACGCAATTAGGGTTGCAAACTTATGAAAACTAACCACTAATCCTCTTATAAATGGAAAGATTAAAGAGATGAAGAGGATTACTCTTTCACCCTAGATGAAGACCAGATTTTTTCACCAAACAACACCTCAAACTTTCACCTTTCTTCTTGTTAGAGTGAAATTCCAAGAGATTAGGAAGTTGGATGAAGAAAAGCAAGCAACTTGGAGCAAAAGTTGAAGTTTTCTTTTATTCCTTTTCTTTCCTCTTGGTCAGCCGAGAATGAGGGAGTGAGAGAGGGTTTTCTGGTTTGATTCTTGGAGAGAAAGAATGAAGAAATGTGTTCAGAAAGTTAACTTAAAGTTGTACCAAAAGTCAACTCTTAATAGTGTTTCAAATAGGGTTTCGTACCACCACTTTCTCTTGTTTGGTACGCTTATTGACTAATCTTTCAGGGTAATTCCTCTAACACTGTAATTACTCATACTTACGAGTCTAGTATTAAATTCTCAAATCTCCAATTAGTCGTACCGGTGCGACTTTCGAGAAACTATCGACGCTCGTGCAATAAAAGCTAAATTTTAATTCACTCATATCTAATCCCTCAATTAACTTTTCTTAGCTTACTATTGATCATTCTTAATTTTTCAAAATTATTGCACTCTTGGATCGAATATTGTTTCAAAAAACGTGTATTCGCTATTTCTTACTAAACGAGTCGCAGAAAAATTAAATTTACTAACGGGACATTTTAAAAATATAAATGAGACATTATTCCATGTAAATAGATTTAAAATGGTTGAAATAAATTATTCGGAGAAAATGAGTAAATAAGTAATTAAATAAGTCAATAAAATAGAATTAAAAGTAAGTAAAAATTCGGGTCCTCACAGAAATTCTTTGGAGGGTCTGACCCGGAAGTAACTGAAAATTGGTTGGAGGCAATGATAAATATTTTTGTAGCCTTGCATTATACGCAGGAATGATAAGTGGCTTTTGCCGTCTTTCAATTTGAAGGACCGGCTAGGGTATGGTGGAATGTTATTAGGGTAAAATGGGAGATAGAACAGATGGCATGGACTTGGGTAAATTTTATGAGAGAATTTAATAAGAAATACTTCCCACCTCTAGTCCAAGAGAAAAGAGATGATGATTTCATTAGATTAAGCCAAGGAACCCTAAGCATGACTGAATATGAAACACAATTCACTAAACTGTCCAAATTTGCTCCGGAATTGGTGGTTACGGAGCAGAGGAGATTGAGACGATTTATACAGGGATTGAATCTGGAGATCCAAGAAGTTTTAGCAGCAACTCAAGTTAATACTTTTATTGAAACTCTTGAGAAGGCCTAAAGGATCGAGAACGCAAAGGCACAAGTAAAAGCTTTTCAAGCACGAAAAAAGAGTGCACTTAATAGAACACCTGAGAAATTTAGGGAAAATGTAATGCCTTATAAAATAAGAAGAGCGGACTTTCCGCACTACCCACCATGGACATTAGGACAATTAGAAGGAAATTCTTCAAGAGGAGTTCAAATAGAAAAAAAGGCAACAAGAGGGAATTTCTCGATATGGCCAAATGGCGGCTCCTCGTTTGGCTTGTAGGTATTGTGGGAAGATAAATCATACTGAAGATGAATATTGGGTAAAAGGGCGAAAGTAGTTGATTTGTGGAAGTAGCGATCATCAAATTAACAACTACCCGAAAAAGCAGCCACGAGGAAATAATATTCAACAAGTAGATAGAACCAAATCTAGACAAGCTAATGAAAAAGGGAACCGACCGAAAGTTCCAACAAGGGCATATGCTTTAGACAAGCAACAGGCTCCGGAGTCATCTGAGACGATGGAAGGTAAAAATTTCAAAAATGAAATTTTCTTAAGAGAGAGAAAGTGTGAGGACCCAAAAATTCCTTTAGAATTTTCTCCTATTTTTAAAAAATTAATTTATATTTTCTTCTATATTTCTTTATTTTGACTATTTAATTATTACTAGGCCTAAATTTCATGGTGATTTCATTAGTTGAGTCAAGAGTTTTATTTTACTTTTAAAGTTAGAGTAAATTAGAGTTTTTATGTATTTTGACAGTGTGATCGATTAGTGAAGTGTGTGCACTAAATTTGGTGAATAAGAGTGAGTATTAGGTTGTAAGGATCGAAAACAACCTAAGAGGAGGGGGCTGAATTAAGTTGATTAAAAAGTTAATCAAGTTATGGGCACTTTTTGTCCAATATGAAATTTACTCTCTTTTCTAAGTGATCACATAATGAATTAATTAATGAATGAACAATATGTTGCTTGAGAGAAGTAGAAGATATAAGCAACTTAAAGATCACAAGATAACAATAAGTAAATAAGAAAAAAAAATTGCAAACCAATTGACTACCAAGCTCCTCTTGAGTTTGAAGATCAATTCAAACAAATTTCTTTAAATTGATAAAATACAATCAATCTTGTGTACAAAAAAAGGCACACTTCCTCCTTGCCCCAAACTCCACTCGGTCAAGTTAGAAAGTTTTACTATCCCTCAGGACAACCCTCACAAAACTATACTATTGAAATATTCACTCACAAATGAAAAGTTTACAAAGAATTTCACACCACCAATACTACAAATCTTTCTTGGAGAGTGTTTTCTCACTAAAACTACTCTATATCTATTTATATAGGATCAAAAAAGTGTTTCATTAATGCTTCCAACGGATACAAAGTAGTTGAAAAGTCAACTAACCGTTGGGAATATCGGACGTTCGGTACTATCGATACAAGCGTCCGACAGCAGGCAATGAGTTTGAGGAAACTTCTTTAATTCTTTTGGATGTCCGGAGTCTCTGATGCTTGCGTTCGAAAGTAGATGATAAATGTGAGAAATCTTCTTTAGTTATTTCGGACTTTCGGTACCTCCAATGCTTTGCGTTCGAAGTGCCGCATTGTTTATTGAACGTCCGATGCTCTATTACTTTGCGTCCGAATGAAATCAATGAGTTAGAGGGAATATCTTAATTCTTTCGGACGTCCGGTGATAGAGTTCTTCATGCATCCGAAGAGTTGCATTGTTTATCGGACGTCCGATGTCGTCTTCATGAGTGTCCGACAGTTTTCAACTTCCTTTATCTCTTTCAAAAGCTCTTGATCTTTGATCAGATTTACTTCATAGCTGAAAGTATTTCTTAAAAAAATATTAGTATCATCCAATTATTTTGTAATCATCAAAAGTTAGGGATCAAAATCAACATTCTCCCCATTTTTTATGATGACAAAGCAATGGATGGAAGAAAGAAAAAAAATAGAGCTTAACCTCCCCCTTACTCATTGCATCCAAAATTTTTAAGTGTCAAACTTATAATTTCAGAATAACTCCCCCTTACACATAGCATCCATTTCTCCCCCTTTTTGTCATCATAAGATGAGAGTAAAAATCAGCAATCATAATCCAGCAACAATAACAGAGAATACAATGTTCCAAATAAAAATAGAAAAATGATACCAGAATTCAGCAATCACCAACATACCAACATTCAGCAATCATCAACCAAAAATAGAAAATTGATACCAAACGAAGTACCAAACAGAGAAATAACAATCAAAATAATTATCAAAATAAATCATCATTAGATCAGCATTATTCTTTTCTCCCCTTTTGTCATCATAAAAATTCAGTAATATTCAAAAACATCAAAGAAAACTCAGTTCAAAACATCAGAAATATCAAAAGAAAATTACAAAAGAACATTATGAATAAGAATCTCACCAATCTTACCAATATCTCCTATTCGAATTGTTTTAATTTTCATGTCATCTCTAAATGTCACTTGCCCCTAGACTTTGGCTTGAGTTTGATGAAATGTGATGGAGCACCAGTCATGTGTCTTGAATATTCACTGTCTATGAACCACTGTAATTCCTTAATGATATTCACCAGATTCACCTACTCAAGAGTTCAAGAACAAATATTTGGTACCCTTTAATTTTTGGGTTCTTGAGAGTTAGTATCATGTCTAGCTATCCACATGCATTTTATGTCTCTTCTCATGTTCTTCCTCACATAGCAATTGCTTTTCATGTGGTCTTTTTGACAATAAAAATTACACATAACCAACGAGTTATTTGCATAAATAGGTTTAATAAATCTTACTTGTATTCTCTTATAAACAGTAAAATCATTTGCATCAGAATTTATCTTCTTCTCATAAGTGTCAAGATGAGGCTTTGTTCCATTTTCTTGAAAGCAATTTTGTTTCTTATATTGGAGAAATTTATTTAGATTATCGCTTCTTCTTTTTAGATCACTTAGTTTCTCTTTGAACATTTCAAAAAACCTTGTTTTTCTATCAAACTTATTTTGTAAATCAATCTCATTCTTTTTCAAGAAGTCATTTTTAGTTTTTAGTTTCTTATTTTCTTAAAAAAGACATGTATTATCCTAAAAAAAAAACTAATTTTGTGTTTTAATTCCTTGTTTCTAGCATAAGATTCTTTCAAACTATCATGCAAATTTTCAATGAAAGATTCAAAATCATCATCAGTTTCATCATCACTTTTAAATTGAGGATTAGAAGTTGTTATCTCATTATCTCCAATGGCCATAAAAGCCAATTGAGCAGATTTTTCTTCCTCTTCAATTTCACCATCGGAGTTGCACTCATTCCATGTGAATTAAAAATTGTTGAATCTTGGTTTTCAGCATTTTTTCTTCTTTTTCGTTGGACACTCACTCATGTAGTGTCCAAATTGACCGCATTCATAGCATTTGTCACCGTACTTTTTGTTGGCCTCTAACTTTCCTTTATTTCTTACATTGTTGAATTGATTGGAATTTGAATTGCTAGGTCCTCTTTTTTTGAATCTTCTTTTATTGAGGATTCTCTTGAAACTTTTTGTGATGAGAGCAAGATCATTGTCATCAACATCCAAATCTTCTTCATCTACTGAGATCGAGTCATCTTCATCTTGAGATGCTTTTAGAGCAATGTTCTTTCTTACCTTTGCATCTTCTTCTTCTTAAACTTTAGTCTTAAGTTTTAACTCATAAGAGGTTAGAGAATTTATAAGAGATTCAATAGGCATAAAATTCAAATCTTTAGCCTCTTCAATGGCAGTCACTTTACTTTCCCAATTCTTGGACAAAGTATTCAAGATTTTTCTATTTTTTCTCTCCTAAGGAGTGTTTCTTTTCTAGCACTTCTAAATTCTTAATGAGATCATTGAATCTACAATACATTTTGTCAATATTTTCATAAGGTTCCGTCTTAAATGATTTATACTTGGTAACTAAGATAAATTTCTTTTGTTTTTTTACATTCTCACTCGCTTCATGAATTTGGTTCAGTTTGTGTCAAATCTTTTTAGCTGACTTATAACCTTTGACCCTAATGTATTCATTTGAATCTAAAGCACTATACAACACATTCATGGTCTTTGCATTTAGGGTAAGGTAGGTTCTATCATCACCAGTTAATTCATTTCTGATTTTTGATTTTGGTCTATGAGTAATTTCATCTATTATAGAGGCATCATATGGACCTTCATTAATAATAAATCACAGTCCAATATCGATAGATTACAAGAAGATAATTATTCTTTCCTTCCAACTCATGTAATTGGACCCATTAAATATAGGTAGTCTAATGACAGATTGTCCTTAAAAAAATGGCATTGCTAGTTGTCATCTTTACTCCTAAACCGATTGAGTTTAATCTCTAGGAAACCAAGCTCTGATACCAATTGTAAGGATAAAAAATAACCTAAGAGGGGGTGAATTAGATTGATTAAAAAACTAATCAAATTATGGGCACTTTTTGCTCAATATGAAATTTACCCTCTTTTCTAAGTGATCACACAATGAATCAATCAATGAATGAACAATATATCACTTGAGAGAAGTAGAAGATATCAGCAATTTAAAGATCACAAGATAACAATAAGTAAATAAGAAGAAAGGAATTGACCAATTGACTACCAAACTCCTCTTGAGGTTGAAAATCAATTCAAACAAATTTCTTCAAAGTGATGAAATGCCACCAATTTTGTATACAAAGAAAGGCTCACTTCCTCCGTGCCCCAAACTCCACTCGATCAAGTTAGGAAGTTTTGCTATTGTGAGAACCTAAAAATTTCTTTATTTTCTAGTCATTATTTTATTTTCTTGCATATAATTTCTATACCTTTCTTTATTATATTAATTTTTGAGAGATTTTTATAAGAAAATTCAGTTGTTAAGACATTTTTTTGGTACAAATTAGTCTATGTGACGTTAGTAGCGTATATTGAACGTGAGACCCGCAAATGCGATAAAATTTTGATGACTAGGTGACGTTGTATTAGGGAATATTATTTTTACAAGGTGCTCGGGAATAATTAGAGATTAGTTAGGTAAATTAACCATTGGTAGCCAAAGGATGAGAATAAACCCTAGTGTGCCGTTTGTCGCGAAACCAATGGATGGTGGACTTTGACCAAGACCTTCTTACTTCTTCTAAATACAAAAATTTGATTAAAATTCCCTTTTATTTTGACTCAATTACTTTATGATAGTTTTATTACTCATTTACTCCCTCAATAGTTGTAATGAATAAGAGATTTTTAAGAGTTTTACCCTAGTTTTATAGTTCGGGTATTAGGATTTTCGCGTATTTTGGCTGTGTGAACTGGTAAGGTGTGTGCACTAAATTTGTTTAAGAGTGAGTTTCATAAAGAAAAAGTGTATGATTAGAAGTGGTGTGAACCGACATGTTTTGTTACCGAGTGAGTACACCACTTGAACACTATTTTATTACCTTAATTTTCTCACTTTATTTCAGCAAAATTAACCCTAAAATATACTATAATACAGCCACCATTTTTGACCAAAAGAAAAGGAAGAAAGAAAAAAAAAACAAGAGGACCAATGGTGGCTTGACAAGTGTTGGCCAACCAAGTTTGACCAACAAATTTCCTATCTTCTTAACTTTGTTTTGGACCAAAATTCCTGCACTTTTTCTTCATTGTAGCCATGAGTTGAAGAGAGAAAAGAGAGGAAGGAAAGCTATTAACTTCACCTTGAATCCATCTTGTTAGAGTGAAAATTCAAAAACTAAACCGATTAAACTTTCATTTTAGTACTTAGGAAGTTTTGTGTGGTAAAAGTTATGGAAGAAAGGGGTGTGGTTCTCACCTAAAAGCACTTTTTGGAAGGTACCGTGGCTGTCTTTCTTTTTTCTCATCTTAATCTTGCTAAAGTTTGGATAGAAACTCTTAATCTTTGGTTATGACGGTTAATTAGTGAGTTATGCATGATATGGTGGAATGTTTAGTTAGGGTTTACATTTTCAGCCTTGATTATGGTTATCTACCTATTAATTGATGTTATTGAGCTAGTAATTGATGGTTTTGATGATAGAATACTTGTTAGATATGAATTTCTAGAGTAAAAGTTCAAATTCCAAAAATTTGAAACCAATCTGTTCTGTTCTGACCTGTTTAATTCGTCCATGTTAGAGGCCGAATCAGACCTAGATCAAAACATAAAAGTGTAGGTAATGGAGTTATATAGCTTCCTGAAATATTTTAGCTCAATCTGAGTACTGTAGCATATGAAATGACAAAATTACCCCTAATTGCCAAATGCACTGTTTTGCGGACAGTTTTCTATTTTCTCTAAGATTGCACATTTTGACCTTGAAAATGAATGAATTGGGTGTTGATATCTTCATAGGAAATGTATTTCTCTGTCTTGGTTTCGAAACAGTATAAAGTGTATCCCAAACTGATAGGCGTAACTTTAGTTGTGATCGAAACGCCAAGAGACGTCAAACCTGCTGTTTTGTTGTTTGTCCTTAAACTTGGTTTCCGATCGCATTACTAGTATTGTTTTGTAATTGGATGACATTGACCCTAGTTGAAAGGTTATTGTGTTAAGATTATTTATGTGTGACTTTGGAGTTGAATTGAGAAAAATCATGAAGCCATAAATGGCTGAAAAATAGCTAAATACAAAGGGCATGCTACCCAAATTTTCACTCGAGAGCTAGTCGAATGTACTCATGACTTGAGCAAAAGGTTTTAGGGTTGTTCATGTTTTTAAAACCAACTACTACCTTTTTACTCCAACGTCACATTGTTATTTCTTCGCACTAGTAGTTAACTTGACTAGGCACACGACTTGTAGTCGAGTCTCATTTGTGTATTCCGTTTCCTGGGTTTGTGGATGGAGGAACCATAATTGTTTTACCTTGGTTGTTGTTAGGACGTGACGGTGATCAAAGCCATTCTTTAGGAAAAAATTTTTGAAGTTATCTTTGCTTGAACTGGTAAGTATACCATTCCCCTGATGTCACGGCCCCACTTCCCCCTAAGGCGAACCAGAGGGTTGGCGGGCCGTCTGCCTAGCTCTCGCCAGAACTCATGCAAGCAATCTAGCTCAAATCCTTCCGAAGAATAACCTAAACTATTACAACACCGTTTCCTTCCAAGTAGACTGATAACTAGATCCTCATTAACTTCAAAGATAACAGCATTTTTAAGATAGCCAATCGTCGACTCTTAATTACCTCACGCGTTACAACCCAGGCAACAAAACATACAATCCAGATACACTAGTACAAGCCAAATAACAATTCCAGGGTTTACATTTTTCCAGCTTCAAGAGGCAATCCAAAATAAAAGATACAATGTTTAACTCAAACTACATGCATAAAAGTGAAATTGGATTTCAAGTCTTGCTCAAAAGCCAGGACCTGTCAAGGAAAACAAATGAACGTGGGGTGAGCTAAAACTCAGTGGTGCCCCAAAACATGCAATCACATAAAACAAATAGCAAATATTAACTTCAATCAAAATAAACAATTAGGAAAGCGCTTAACAGCACAAGATAGGATACAGGGGCTCTCAGGAGCCATTTCTCCACGAACTTGATCAAAACTTTCTGTAGTCGACCCTCCGTCAACTTTCACTACTTAAGGTCCATGTAGGTCTTTTTATTTTTCTTAACTCCGGCCACCAATCATACCCCTTTACCGGGCCCGAACGCCAAACACGAGAGTGGTAATACTCGAGTATACCTTAGGGACTGGTCGAGGAATTCATCCAACGACGTTGCGTCCAGCAAGAGATTGGGAACTAGTCGAGGAATTCATCCAACGACGTTGCGTCCAGCAAGAGATTGGCAGGTCAGGGTAAGAGTCCTTTCCACCCTTAAGGTGTAGTTCACTCCCCTGCCTAGTGATGAACAAGTGCAAGCAAGTACTCATGAAAACATTTCAAGCAGGTCACCACTCGAACAGCTAGTGTGATAAAGTACACACTGCTCACTTCGATGGATCAGAAACCATTTTTCCAAATATCACATATCAAGTTAAGAAAGTGATTTAATCAAGTTGACGGGTTCTTATTGTATCAATGCAAGTTTAATTCCGATTTTACACCCGTTGGACTGCAAGTATACAGGTCGAAATTTTAGTACAAGATGTGTATCGGGTCGATCCCACGAGGAGCAATTTAAACAATTACTAAGCCCCTGTTCTCTCTATTATTTAGACTTACCATTAATTTTGAGCAGAGAAAATCTAATGCTGTAATCTACAAATCTGATGTACAAATCTAGTTTAACAAATGCTGAATGCAAATAGAGAAATTTCACTTAATGAAGATTCTAGGGATGTAGATTCCACTTATGGCATAAACTACACAAATAAATGGATTTACTTATTGCTATTATTCTTGCTTAACCAGAGATTTATTTCCAAGATTACCAAGTCTCATTTCCATTATGAAATGGCTTAGAGCAATATAGATTTCCCTATTTCCATGGTGAAATACTACTACAACTCTGTTTTAGTTCATGAAATACTAAGTAATCCACTTAAGTGTATTTCTATTTTCATGAACATACAACTCAAGCTCTACTCATGTGTTTCCATTGTTATTACCAATTCTCATTGAACAATAACAACTGTAAACAAGTTATTGGTGATCAAACAATAACAAGAAATCACAACTACACAAGTAGACAAGTTAACTCAAGATATAACAAGTGTAAATCACATTCAATTAGTATTATTTAGCCATAAGTTTCATCTACTCCCTAGATGAAGGAGTTTAGCTACTCATGAATGATTTAACAATCAAATTCACAAGTTTATTAATGCAAAACATCATAAAGTACAAGTATAAGAAAGATAAAAGAAAGCTTAGCCAATTGAAGGTGAAGCTCTCCAATTCCTGCTATGTTCTTGCACAATATGATTACAAGTGAAAACTCTCCAAAAAATGCTTCTCCAAGTACTCCTATCTAGAGAGAAAACTTGTTGCAAGAAGGAAAACTAGCTACGTATGGTTATCCTTGCTTCTCCCTTGTGTTTCTGCATAAAAGGTGGTAGAAATTCCATTCCTCTCACTTCATAATTTCCTCCACTTAGATTTTGTAAAAAGAAGTCAAAGATATGATGTTCCTTTTGTCCACACTCATTTGGTCTTCTCTTTTATTGCAGAAGCATGTGCCACCGATTTCTGTCCCTCAAAATAGCTGTAAAAGTTGTGAGAAAGGTAAAGAAAAACGGCTGTGCCACTTGCTGAGGAGAGAGACAGATCCGAGCCTCGGATCCGAGGAGTGATAATGGATCCGAGCTCGGATTATAGGATCCGAGGCCTTCCCATGATGGATCCGAGGTCGGATCGTCCTGACCTCGGATACACTCCGCCAGAAGTACAGACGAGGGGTCGGATCCCTCTTGTACACACGGATCCGAGCTCGGATCCGTGTTGAGCATTTTTCCAGTTTTTCACTTCTTCCCTTTTTCTACATTTTTGCTCCCACTTTCTTGTGTACTTTGTCCTCTGGATGACCCTGACATTTCTTTCAACTTGTGCATGAATTTCATACATCAATTACCTTCACAATTTCACAAAATTACGCATTAATCCACTCATTTATCAATTTCTTAACTCTTAAACAATATTTAAGCAATTATCACCAACAGAGTTTAAATATGGCTTTAATCTTCTCAAAACATACCAAAAATTCATGCCAAATTCATACAAAATGTACGTTAAATATTCACTTATCAAATTCCCCCACACTTGAATCATTGCTTGTCCTCAAGCAATTTTACACAAAACTTACTTCAAATATTCAATAGAGAAAACAGTATGCGTACTCTTGTCAAATTTAATTCCTCAAAAACCTAGAAACCAATTATTATGCCATTTCTCAGATTACACTAAATACTCATAATATTCAATTAAATAAAAATAATTATGCCTAAATTTTGACAAATTCAAATCAATTCTCTCATTCTATCCTAATTCCACAAATAAGTAAATCACATAGTCAATTTTATGGCCTTCCTCATCCCAAAACTTAACAATTTAGAGGGATTTATTCACAATTCATTTTATTTAAATAGTGAAAACGTCTTTTTACGTGAAAATCAACACTTTTAGGTGAAAATTCCCGGTTACTCGACATTTCACTCATTTAAATTGCCAATCATACTCTTAATTCCAATACCTTTTTACGCGAATGTCGACATTTGTAAATGCCAACCCCCGGTTACTCAGTATGTGAATCATTGGAGTAGAAAATTACTAATATTATTTTTCTCTCTTTTTTTTTTTTTTCAAATCAATTTCTTTTTCCCTCTAAGTATAATTAAAGGAAGAATTTGGCCTTTCTTTGACTATATCAATCACTTACTTATAAAATTAAGTAAAAATGATAAATATCATTAATCTTGCAAAACTCTAAGCATAACTTTTCTTATTTAAGCAAATATACTTTCTAAAATGTAAAAATCTTACTTGCATAATAATTCATTTCAAGACAAATAAGAATTAAACTTTTCCAAAATACACATAGCTTGTTATCCAAATGGAAGATATTTTAGAAAAATTTTGACAGAGTTTCCCCATAAAAATGGATGAAACTCCCTGCCAACAACCTCATTTTCACAAA
>NC_040042.1:26890717-26972492 GCF_003713205.1 Coffea eugenioides | reverse complement strand
TTTGACCCTGTTGGTGCACCACTTGGGCTAGTAAATTAGTCATTTGCTGCATAGCAGACGCTATTTGGATGTTAGGATCAACCCTAGGTTCAGGGTTAGGTCCAGATGAGATTTCCCCAGTGCCCCTTTCAGGCGTGGGTTGCCTACCCCCGCGTCCACGGCCTCGACCACTACGAGTGCCTTCCATCAATCTAAGTCGATCTTGGTCACAAAATAAATATACTGTTAAAGGGCACCTAACCCTACTTTTCGTAGCACTAAACATGAACAATTAAACAAGGACAATTAACTAAAACAACTACCTCGTAGAGCCTTTAAACACATAACACATATACATAGAACACATAACCGGATCAAGCAATTATACAGAACAGTCAGTCAAGTACATACAAAGTCATCCCATGAAACAAAATGGGTCCTCCAAAAGTACTATAGACAGACTAGGTCACGAGTACAAAAGAACTCACGAAAAGCTTTCCCCCCCTAGGGCTCCGTCCATAATGTACGAGAACAACACCATTTATATCTTAATCAAGGTTGATCACGCTTAACCATACCCGAACAAACCACACGAAGTTTCATAGAATCGCATTTCTAGTTCGCCCAATCCTTTCTAACCTAGGCTCCCATCTCTTTTGTATCCGGGCGCAAGAATCCCATCTAAGATGATTCACAACTCGAGCCGGCCGGTCCCAAGCGTAAATCATCCATATTAAAGATTCCTACCCGACATACATACCTAGCTTCCTCAAGTCCCATGATAATGATCCTTACACTTATGACATGCATAGTTCATAGCTTACGCTCAAAAGAGCACTTATACCTTTCGACGCATTCACGAAAGCAGGACCATAACACCACTTGGCCCAAGCTCACTCCGCGCAGAGACCACGCGAAATAGCTCTGATACCACCTGTGACAGTCCCACTTTCCCCTAAGGCGAACCAAAGAGGTTAGCGGACTGCCTGCCCAACTCTCGCCAGGACTAATGGTGCAGGCAAACACGATCTAAGACGTTTCGGAAAAATAATACGCGCTCACACAAGCCGAAATCGCAAAATAGCCAAACGCAAACTAAACCGTCGGTGAATAGTGGGTGCCATGTCATATAACTCGGAAAAAACATTCCCAACTAAATAGGACACATAAACGGGGTTAAAACCGTGTTATACACATACATTTGTAAATTTACAAAACAAAAGGGAGATATGTGACAGCCTCACCTCCCCCTAAGGCGTACCAAAGGGTTTGGTGGACCGCCTGCCCAACTCTCGCCAGGACTCACTCACTCGCATCACGTGCATATATCCGTCGGTAATAAATAACATCGTAATTCACACTTACAATTTACATCGATGCACATTCAAGATATAAAGCCTCTACATACCCAAACTGGTTTAAAGTGTATACAATTCAAGTACAAATCATCCTAATCAAGTGATAGCGCGAGTACAAGTCAAAAGTCAAAAATAAAAAACAACTAGGTTACGCTAGTCTTTACACATCTCACACCTCGCTCATACCCCTGTAAGGAAAACAAATGGAGTGGAATGAGCTAAAAGCCCAGTGAGGTTCCAAATAGCAAGTTAACCCTTATTTAAAAGTGCAAGTATCACGTAGCAAAGTAATGACCATGAATAGTTCATAAAAGTGAGCAATAATACTTCAAGTAGCAAATCTCAAAGTGAACGAGTGTAAAACTTTTCAGAAGAAACGATAATCCAATAAATAGTAATCATTCCAAAGTATAAGGATATGGATGGCTTTCAGGAGCCAAATTCCCATCGCGTCATCAGAGCTTGATCAAGTAATAGTTGACACTCCGTCAACCATCAAGTAAGTAACCAATCCAGTAGAGCACCACTTAACGCCAATATCCGTTCACCGATCAACCCCCTTATCGGGCCCGAACGCCAAACAAGAATGAAAATGGTAATACTCGAGTATACCGATTAGTCAAGGAGATATCACTCCACTCGACAAAACAAGAGACTCCGGGTTCGTTACCCAATCAACCAAGCCCTTGCCGGCTCGACTTAAGTAACTCGCCACAACGTTTCTGGAATTCCAGGAAGTGCGCACATATTAACATGTATATCAAGTCAAGTGCAACAAGGAACAAGTATATATCACGTAAGGGCAAGTACGATAAAGTACACTCTCGCCCTAACAATTCACGTATATAACATGTAATCATATTGGTCACGTATCAAATACAAGTATCAAGTTCAATTCGGTATTTGAAAACACTCACCAAAAGTAGTGCCTCTAGTGATCGTGTCCGGGTTATACTCCGGGTTTGGAGTCCAAATCTGCGATAAAACTTGACTTAAGAACTTTGAAAATCGACTAAGGTTCGAAACTTAGACGTTTCGTTCAATAAGAATCAAGAAATTGAAATTCACTTGGAGAATAGGCGTGAAACACTAGCTCGCTTTTCAAACTATAAAACTTTGTAGCATGTATACTTGGAAATAACATTTGAGTCGAAAGTGCAAGTAAAACGGATTTTCAGGGATTATTACTGCATTTCCCAAGGGTACAAGCTCAGCTAGGTTCTAACGTATAACCCTCGATAAACAAAGTAGCAAAGGTCCTAGATGGTTCAAGGAGTAATCACTCTTAACCCTTACTCAAGTTGCAAGTATAGTTCTCTAGTCCTCGAGCGTAAATTTGGGCAGCATGCCCTTTGTATTTTCCTCTTTCCAGCCATTTATGGCTTCAATATTTTCCTCAAACAAACCAAAGTTTACACACAGCACAAATTCATTTCAATAGCCGTTCCATAGGCTCAAGACAATACAAGGACAAAAATCAACTAACAACAAGTGCGGAAATCAAATTTACAAAAGACAGATTTGACGGATTTTTCCGGAAAGAACACATCCGAGGCTACACTTATCAGATTGGTGTGAAACTTATACCATTTCGAAGCTAAGACATAGGGCTACAATTTTTATGAAGATCTCTTAGTCAAATTTCCTGTGTAACCTAGTCAAATTCCCAGTTCACCGAACCAGGTTCCAACTAATCGGCTAATTGACCGTACTGCACTAGAATGGTCATATCTCAGGCTACCAAGGTCCGTTTAAAGTGTTCTTGTAGGTTTTGAAAAGCTAAGACAGAGTACTAAAACTTTCATGTTTTGGAAATTGGCTAAAACAGCACGGATCCTAGTGAATAAACATGATAAACTGGATGAACTGACTAAAACGGAACACTGGAAACATCCTAAAATAGTGAGGGTATTTTGGTCTTTTCACAAGTTACGTTGCTCCGATTGAGCTGAAATTTTGTAAGAACCTATAAAATACCATTCTCTACAACTTTTATGTTTTATGCCAAGCCTAATTCGGCCTCTAACATGGTGCAATAAAACCGGACAGAATAGAGCTGAAATTTTCCAGAAATCTGGAATTTTGGGATTCAATGTAACCTTTCTTGATTTCTTGCTCCAATCATCACCACAACCACTTATATAAGCTTAAATACAACATATATCATCCATATAGCAAGGATAGGCAGCAAATACCTCAAACCCTAACTCACATAAATCACCTTGAAATCATCATAACAACTTGTATCACCACTAATCCAACCAAAACAAGTATTATATAACAACTTAAACCAAAATAAAAGAACCAAAGCCATGGTTTAGCCTTATACCTCAACAAATGAAGCTTGTAAGAGTGATACGTCACCTCCTCTTGGAATTCTTGGTTCCCCTAGCTTCCCAAGGTCACAACTCACACTTTAATCGGTTTAGAATTTTGGTTCCTCACTTGGATGGTGCAAATCAAGATGAAATGGTGAAACTCTTGCTCTCTCTTTCTCTCTCTCTTGTCTCGGCCAAACCAGAAGAAAATGAGGAAGAATGAAGCTAAATGGAAGATAAAAAGGCAAGACAATTGGTTTGGTCAAAGAGCCATAGGTGTGTGACACTTGTCACCACCAAAGCCTTCCAAATTTCTCTTTCTTTTCCTTGCATTTTGGGCCACATATTTTGGTCACATGGCTGAGAATGAGGGGGGGATATTTTGCAAAAATATCAAGGGTATGTGGTAGTAAGAAAGTGGTGGTCAAGTGGTGGGTGGGTTCAATCGGTAGTGATCGATACCCGTCAGTTCGCACCGTTTTTCCTTAAATCACACGTACTAGGGTTTTTACTTCCTATTTACTAACTTTATATCATTGCTTCCAATCACATATTATTTCTCACCTAAAATTCACTCTTAAGCACCAACTTTGATCCTTGCTCCGTACCGGATAATTACACTATGGATACACATGAAAACCCTAACTTGCTCCAACTTGAAAACGAAAAGTGAAACCCTACTTTCTAGGTTCATTTGCATTTATTGTGGAATAATTGGGTAGTAGGGCTATAATAAATGAATAATTTCCAAATAAAAGGGCATTTTTTAGAAAACGCGAGGGATTTTACAATTCCATAAATTGAATTTAGGGTTTCGGTTGAAATATGAGAAATTTGAAAAAACGGTCAATCACAAGTGAAACTAGGGTTTCGCTTAGACTTTTAGGGTTTCTAGTCTTTTAAAACAAAACAAGGTTTTAAATCAAACCATAAAGAAATAACGTTAGTATTTTCTTTAAAACAAAATAATAGTTTAAAATAAAATAAACTAAAGAAACCGTAATATCCTTTTTGAGACTAAACAAAAGATGATCCGAAAAGTTGGGGTATCACAAGATAATTGGATCAAAATACATTTAGGGTTTTGCCCAAAAGGAGCTATACAAATTACATTCACATAAGCTCAACTCGGCAACCAACATGCATAGCCTTTCCAAAAGTATTCAAATTCCTGTAAGGAAAACAAAAGGAATAGAGTGAGCTTACGCCCAGTGAGACACTACCACTCAAGCAATGAAGATCATATAAGCAGATAGCATTTCATTCCAATTCATCTAATAAAAGTAAGCCAAGAGTACACATCAATAAAGTTGGTAAAAGGATACAGATGGCTCTCAAGAGCCCCTTTCCTTGCTTGTATACTTGATCGGACTTCATTGACCCTCCGTCAATGTTTACGAGTAACCAACCGTAGGCTCCACTTTACTTCCATTCCATCCACCCAACATACCCCTACCGGGCCCGAACTCCATACAGTACAAATTTGGTAATACTCGAGTATACCGGAATCGAGAGTCTCATACTACAAGATTCCATATAACAGTTCTCATGGCTCGTCAATTTTCACGACCAAACCCTTGCCGGCTCGATTCAATTGACCACCAATAGGGTTGAGCTCAGTGATAACAGTAAGGCCGTTGGATACTCGTCCATACGACACCAATTCAAGTATTTGCATGTATCATTCAATTTCACGGTAAACAGTCATATATAATACAAAAGGGGTGAGAGCGGTCAAGTACACCCTCACTTTAATCAGTTTCAACAGTGCAAATAAGCATTCAAGGCATCCAGTTCAAATAGACAAAGCCACACAGTAACAAGCAAGTGAGTAGTACACTCACCAAGCAAGCAAGTGGAATTTCGTAAACTTCCGCCCAAAGAGCGTCTTTACTCACCGTCACGCCCTAAAATATTCAAATAAGCACAATAAGACTCGATTACAAGTCATAAACCAATTCCACATACTACCAAAATAGGGCTCCATAAGAATGTATAAGCACTAGAGTAAACCAGGGAAATCCGGAAATGGAATTAAGCTCTAAACCATAAAAACAGTTTTTGACATCATTTTGCGGTTTTGGCACCATTGGCACTACGATTATCGGATGGAGGTGAAATACACACCGTTTCGAAGCTAAGAGGTAGGGCTACAATGTTGAAGAAGGCTACTCAGTCCAGTTCATAGTGCAACTAGGTCAAAAATTCAATATACTAAACCAGAACCGCAAAAACAGGTTAACAAACCGCATTCTGGTTAACGAACCGTAATTCAGGCTACCTAAGTCCAAATCAAGTGATTCCAAAGCCATCCGAAAGCTAAGACACCAGGATACATTTCTTAAGAAGGCGTCAATAACCAAATCAGAAGTATTCCCAACCAAATTAACCAATTACAGAAGCAATTATCAAGTTCGGGTAGAAACAGGGCAGCAGGGGTATTTCAGTCTTTTCATAAGCTACGCTACTCCGATTGGCCTGAAATTTTGCAGGAATCTCTAAAATATCATTCCCTACAACTTTCATGTTTTAACCCAAGGCTAATTCGGCCTCTAACTATGATGAACAGTATCAGGCAGAAAGGGGGTAATCGAAACCCTAACTTCCGAAATTTCCGTTCAATGCGGAAATTTTCCGCAAATAACTACAATTGACACACTAAGGTTCATTCCAATCATTTCCAACCATCATACATAACCACACAACATTAATCATATGAAAACACAAAAATCATGAATAATTATAAAACTTCACCAAATTCAACCAAAATCATGATATAATCCACCAAATCACCCCTTAGGCTACCACAAGTCATTAATTAGACATCATTAGATAGAGGAGAGGGGTTCCTTCACTACTCACCTTAGTAACCAAAGGAAAAGAGCAACTTGGCACCTTAATCCTCCAAACAACTCCACTAATCACCTCACAATCACTCACTTAAGGGTTTTTATGGAACAAAAGCAAGATTAAATGGTTGAGTTGTTGGATTTGAGCAAGATTGAAGCAAGAACTTGGAGAGCTTTTCCTTTCTTTTGCTTGGAGAGAGGCCGGCCACAATAAGCTTGGAAATGAAGTGATTTTGATCAATTTTTGGGTTTATTTAGTAAAATGGTAAAAAGGTGAATAGTAGTCAAAATGCAAGATTTAATCATATAGTGACACTTGTCACCCTTTAATGCATGCATATCACTTTGTTTCCTCTCACACCAATCCACTTGGTAACCTCTAATTATCTCATAACACCCGGTAAATTAAACCCAGTATCCCAAACTTAACTTAATTGGCCGAATTTGACCGAACTTTCCGCACTAGCGGGTCCCACGTCCGATATACGTTCTTAATTTCTCAAAATCTAACCGATACTAGAAAAATCTTCTAAAAACTATATTTACTCATAAAAATTATTTAGAAAATTTTCTAATAAAGAAAATGCATAAAAGGCGTGCAAATAATTAAAATAAGGCCTAGAAATAAGGAAATTTACGGGTTCTCACACTCTCTCCCCCTTAAAAGAATTTCGCCCTCGAAATTTTCTCACCTTAATTCACGAACAGTTCAGGATATTTCTTTCGCATCTCTTCTTCCACCTCCCAGGTAGTCTCTTCTATCCCATGATTTCTCCACTTTTCCCGAGCGAAAACAACTGCGACTAACTCCAAGTCGTGGGTTGGATAGTTTTTGTTCGTGGGGTTTCAATTTCTTAGAGGCAAAAGATTTCACATTCTGGTTTTGCGTCAACACACACCCCAAACCTTCTCTCCTACCCAAACGTGGCAATCCTTACAAACCATACCAGTGCTCAAACGATGTTTTCCCATAGGAGTACTACTTTCAGGTCGTCGGGTAGACGAGCAGGTTTTGTATCTATTCCGTACATAAAATTGGGGTTGACAAATGAATGAGTAACACCGGGATCTACTAAGATTTCACAAATCGGTGAACTACCGAAATCGTACCTTCCTCAATTTCAGAAAAATCGGGGACCTGTTGTGGCTCCAGTGAATACACTCGAGCCGCTACCTTAGGTTTGGTCCCTTCCACCTTGGCCGGTTCGAAATTAGTCCTCGTCGATTGCTGACTCCCCTTTCCATCTCGTGATAGGACTGGACAAGTAGCGAGCTGATGGTTTGCACTTCCACAGCGCAAACATTTTCCCTCCTTCTTCCAGCAATTGTCCTCCGAGTGGTTTGATTTTCCGCAGTACCCGCAAGGTCCGCGTGCTGCAGAAGCCGAGCCTCCTCTCTGGCCTCTCCCTACTTGGCCGCCTCGTGACGGGCCCTCTCGTGACACTCCCGGCATCCTTTCTCCTCCCGTTCCCCGCCCAAACTTGGAAGGGGTACTCTCATCCCCCTGCCCCGAACTACTTCCAGGAAATCCTCGCTTTTTTGCCTGGAAGTTCCTCACCTGTAGCCTAGCATTCTCTACTCGTTGCGCCTTCTCCACTGCATCGCTGAAGGCGTTAATTTGGGCTACCGCGAGGTCCTTCTGGATTTCTACGTTCAGGCCCTGGACAAATCGCCGTATTCTTCGTTGCTCGGTCATGATGAGTTCGGGCGCAAATTTGGATAGGCGGGTGAATTGGCTCTCGTATTCCGCTACAGATTGGGCCCCCTGACGAAGCGAATAAATTCATCTTCCTTCCGCTCCTGAACTAGAGGAGGGAAGAATTTAGCATTGAATTCCCGCATAAAATTCACCCAGGTCCTGGGCGTTTGTTCCCGTTCCCATTTTTGCCGAATAACGTTCCACCAGGAACGGGCCGCCCCTTCCAGTTGAAAGACGGCGAAGGTCACCTGCCTCTCCTCCGTATAATGTAGGGCGGCAAAGATATCCACCATCTTCTCTAGCCACCTTTCGGCCACGTCCGGATCGGGCCCCCCGATAAACTTTGGTGGGGCAAACTTCTGGAACCTCTCGAGAGCCCTATCCTCGCTCTCTACGTGATTACCGGGGTTCCCAGGGTTGGGGTTAGGGTTTTGACCCTGTTGGTGCACCACTTGGGCTAGTAAATTATTTATTTGCTGCATAGCAGCCGCTATTTGGATGTTAGGATCAATCCTAGGTTCAGGGTTAGGTCCAGATGAGGTTTTCCCAGTGCCCCTTTCAGGCGTGGGTTGCCTACCCCCTCGTCCACGGCCTCGACCGCTACGAGTGCCTTCCATTAATCTAAGTCGATCTAGGTCACAAAATAAATATGCTGTTAAAGGGCACCTAACCCTCCTTTTCGTAGCACTAAACAGGAATAATTAAACAAGGACAATTAACTAAAACAACTACCTCGTAGAGCATTTAAACACATAACACATATACATAGAACACATAACCAGATCAAGCAATTATACAGAACAGTCAGTCAAGTACATACAAAGTCATGGGTCCCATGAAACAAAAGGGGTCCTCCAAAAGTACTATAGACAGACTAGGTCACGAGTACAAAAGAACTCACGAAAAGCTTTCCCTCCCATAGGGCTCCATCCATAATCTACGAGAACAACACCATTTATATCTTAATCAAGGTTGATCACGCTTAACCATACCCGAACAAACCACACAAAGTTCCATAGAATCGCATTTCTAGTTCGCCCAATCCTTTCTAACCTAGGCTCACATCTCTTTCGTATCCGGGCTCAAGAATCCCATCTAAGATGATTCAAAACTCGAGCCGGCCGGTCCCAAACGTAAATCATCCGTATTAAAGATTCCTACCCGACATACATACCTAGCTTCCTCAGGTCCCATGATAATGATCCTTACACTTATGACATGCACAGTTCATAGCTTTCGCTCAAAAGAGCACTTATACCTTTTAACGCATTCACGAAAGGAGGACCATAACACCACGTGGCCCAAGCCCTCTCCGCGCAGAGATCACGCGAAGTGGCTCTGATACCACCTGTGACAGCCCCACTTTCCCCAAAGGCTAACCAAAGAGGTTAGCGGACTGTCTGCCCAGCTCTCGCCAGGACTAACGGTGCAAGCAAACACGATCTAAGACGTTTCGGGAAAATAATACGCGCTCACACAAGCCGAAATTGCAAAATAGCCAAATGCCAACTAAACCGTCGGTGAATAGTGGGTGCCATGTCATATAACTCGGAAAAACATTCCCAAACTAAATAGGACACAGAAACGGGGGTAAAACAGTGTTATACACATACGTTTGCAAATTTACAAAACAAAAGGGAGATAATTGGATCAAAATACATTTAGGGTTTTGCCCAAAAGGAGCTATTCAAATTAAATCACATAAGCTCAACTCGGCAACCAACATTCATAGCCTTTCCAAAAGTATTCAAATTCCTGTAAGGAAAACAAAAGGAATAGAGCGAGCTTACGTCCAGCGAGATACTACCACTCAAGCAACGAAGATCATATAAGCAGATAGCATTTCATTCCAATTCATCTAATAAAAGTAAGCCAAGAGTACACATCAATAAACTTGGTAAAAGGATACATATGGCTCTCAAGAGCCCCTTTCCTTGCTTGTATACTTGATTGGACTTCATTGACCCTCCGTCAATGTTTACGAGTAACCAACCGTAGGCTCCACATTACTTCCATTCCTTTCACCCAACATACCCCTACCGGGCCCGAACTCCAAATAGTAGAAATTTGGTAATACTCGAGTATACCGGAATCAAGAGTCTCACTACTACAAGATTCCATAAAACAGTCCCTATGCCTCGTCAACTTTCACGACCAAGCCCTCGCTGGCTCAATTCAATCGACTACCAATGGGGTTGAGCTCCGTAGTAACAGTAAAAGCCGTTGGATCCTCGTCCAAACGACACCAAATCCAGTTTTCCATGTACATTTCAAGTACCACAGTGAAACAGTAGACAGTCGTATATAATATAAAAGGGGTGAGAGCGGTCAAGTACACCCTCACTTTAATCAGTTTCAACAGTGCAAATAAGCATTCAAGGCATCCAGTTCAAATAGACAAAGCCACACAGTAACAAGCAAGTGAGTAGTACACTCACCAAGCAAGCAAGTGGAATTTCGTAAACTTCCGCCCAAGGAGCGTCTTTACTCACCGTCAAGCCCTAAAATATTCAAATAAGCACAATAAGACTCGATTACAAGTCATAAACCAATTCCACATACTACCAAAATAAGGCTCCATTAGAATGTCTAAGTACTAAAGTAAGCTAGGGAAATCCGGAAATGAAGTTAAGTTCTAAACCCCAAAAAACAGTTTTTGACATCATTTAGCGGTTTTGGCACCATTGGCACTACGATTATCAGATGGAGGTAAAATACACACCGTTTCGAAGATAAGAGGTAGGGCTACAATGTTGAAGAAGGCTAATCAGTCCAGTTTCTAGTGCAACCAGGTCAAAAATTCAATATACTAAACCAGAACCGCAAAAACAGGTTAACAAACCGTATTCTGGTTAACGAACCGTAATTGAGGCTACCTGAGTCCAAATCAAGTGATTCCAAAGCCATCCGAAATCTAAGACACCAGGCTACATTTCTTTAGAAGACGTCAACAACCAAATCAGAAGTATTCTCAACCAAATTAACCAATTACAGAAGCAATTATCAAGTTCGGGTAGAAACAGGGCAGCAGGGGTATTTCAATCTTTTCATAAGCTACGCTACTCCAATTGGCATGAAATTTTGCAGGAATCTCTAAAATATCATTCCCTATAACTTTCATGTTTTAACCCAAGGCTAATTCGGCCTCTACCTCTGATGAACAGTGCCAGGCAGAATGAGGGGAAATGAAACCCTAACTTCCAAAATTTCTTTCCAAAGCAGAAATTTTCTGCAATTAACCACACTTTACACCTTCTAGCTTCCTTCAATATCATTTCCAACCATCATACATAACCACAAAACATTAATCATATGAAAACACAAAAATCATGAATAATTATAAAACTTCACCAAATTCAACCAAAATCATGATATAATCCACCAAATCACCCCTTAGGCTACCACAAGTCATTAATTAGACATCATTAGATAGAGGAGAGGGGTTCCTTCACTACTCACCTTAGTAACCAAAGGAAAAGAGCAACTTGGCACCTTAATCCTTCAAACAACTCCACTACTCACCTCACAACCACTCACTTAAGGGTTTTTATGGAGTAAATGCAAGATTAAATGGTTGGTTTGTTGGATTTGAGCAAGATTGGAGCAAGAATTTGGAGAGCTTTTCCCTTTCTTTTTGTTTGAAGTGGCCGGCCACAAGAAGCTTGGAAATGAAGAGTTTTGGTCAATTTTTGGTTTATTTAGTAAAATGGTAAAAAGGTGAATAGTAGTCAAAATGCAAGATTTAATCATATAGTGACACTTGTCACCCTATTTAATGCATGCATATCACTTTGTTTTCTGTCACACCAATCCACTTGGTAACCTCTAATTACCTCATAACACCCGGTAAATTAAATCCAGTATCCCAAACTTAACTTAATTGGTCGAATTTGACCGAACTTTTCGACTAGCGGGTCCCACGTCCGATATACGTTTTTAGTTTCTCAAAATCTAACCGATTCTAGAAAAATCTTCTAAAAACTATATTTACTCATAAAAATTATTTAGAAAATTTTCTAATAAAGAAAATGCATAAAAGGCGTGCAAATAATTAAAATAAGGCCTAAAAATAAGGAAATTTACGAGTTCTCACACTCTCTCCCCCTTAAAAGAATTTCGCCCTCGAAATTTTCTCACCTTAATTCACGAACAGTTCAGGATATTTCTTTCGCATCTCTTCTTCCACCTCCCAGGTAGTCTCTTCTATCCCATGATTTCTCCACTTTTCCCGAGCGAAAACAACTTGCGACTAACTCCAGATCGTGGGTTGGATAGTTTTTTTCGTGGGGGTTTCAATTTCTTTAGAGGCAAAAAATTTCACATTCTGGTTTTGCGTCAACACACACCCCAAACCTTCCCTCCTACCCAAACGCGGCAATCCTTACAAACCATACCAATGCTCAAACGATGTTTCCCCATAGGAGTACTACTTTCAGGTCGTAGGGTAGACGAGCAGGTTTTGTATCTATTCCGTACATAAAATTGGGGTTGACAAATGAATGAGTAACACCGGGATCTACTAAGATTTTCGCAAATCGGTGAAATACCAAAATCATACCTTCCTCAATTTCAGAAAAATCGGGGACCTGTTGTGGCTCCAGTGAATACACTCGAACCGCTACCTTAGGTTTGGTCCCTTCCACCTTGGCGGGTTCGGAATTAGTCCTCGTCGATTGTTGACTCCCTTTTCCATCTCGTGATAGGACTGGACAAGTAACGAGCTGATGGTTTGCACTTCCACAGCGCAAACATTTTCCCTCCTTCTTCCAGCAATTGTCCTCCGAGAGGTTTGACTTTCCGCAATACCTGCAAGGTCCGCGTGCTGCAGAAGCCGAGCCTCCTCTCTAGCCTCTCCCCACTTGGCCGCCTCGTGACGGGCCCTCTCGTGACACTCCCGGAATCCTTTCTCCTCCCGTTCCCCGCCCAAACTTGGAAGGGGTACTCTCATCCCCCTGCCCCGAACTACTTCCAGGAAATCCTCGCTTTTTCACCTGAAAGTTTCTCACCTGTAGCCTAGCATTCTCTACTCGTTGCGCCTTCTTCACTGCATCGCTGAAGGTGCTAATTTGAACTACCGCGAGGTCCTTCTGGATTTCTACGTTCAGGCTCGGGACAAATCGCCGTATTCTTCGTTGCTCGGTCATGATGAGTTCGGGCGCAAATTTGGATAAGCGGGTGAATTGGCTCTCGTACTCCGCTACAGATTGGGCCCCCTGACGAAGCCGAATAAATTCATCTTCCTTCCGCTCCTGAACTAGAGGAGGGAAGAATTTGGCATTGAATTCCCGCATAAAATTCACCCAGGTCCTGGGCGTTTGTTCCCGTTCCCACTTTTACCGAATAACGTTCCACCAGGAACGGGCCGCCCCTTCCAGATGAAAGACGGCGAAGGTCACCTGCCTCTCCTCCATATAATGTAGGGCGGCAAAGATATCCACCATCTTCTCCAGCCACCTTTCGGCCATGTCCAGATCGGGCCCCCCGATAAACTTTGGTGGGGCAAACTTCTGGAACCTCTCGAGAGCCCTATCCTCGTTCTCCACGTGATTACCAGGGTTCCTAGGGTTAGGGTTAGGGTTTTGACCCTGTTGGTGTACCACTTAGGCTAGTAAATTAGTCATTTGCGGCATAGCAGCCGCTATTTGGATGTTAGGATCAACCCTAGGTTCGGGGTTAGGTCCAGATGAGGTTTCCCCAGTGCCCCTTTCAGGCGTGGGTTGCCTACCCCTGCGTCCACGGCCTCGACCACTACGAGTGCCTTCCATCAATCTCAGTCGATCTAGGTCACAAAATAAATATACTGTTAAAGGGCACCTAACCCTCCTTTTCGTAGCACTAAACAGGAACAATTAAACAAGGACAATTAACTAAAACAACTACCTCGTAGAGCATTTAAATACATAACACATATACATAGAACACATAACCGGAGCAAGCAATTATATAGAACAGTCAGTCAAGTACATACAAAGTCATCCCGTGAAACAAAAGGGGTCCTCCAAAAGTCCTATAGACAGACTAGGTCACGAGTACAAAAGAACTCACGAAAAACTTTCCCCCCCCTAGGGCTCCGTCCATAATCTACGAGAACAATACAATTTATATCTTAATCAAGGTTGATCACGCTTAACCATACCCGAACAAACCACACGAAATTCCATAGAATCGCATTTCTAGTTCGCCCAATCCTTTCTAACCTAGGCTCCCATCTCTTTCGTATCCGGGCGCAAGAATCCCATCTAAGATGATTCACAACTCGAGCCGGCCGGTCCCAAGCGTAAATCATCCATATTAAAGATTCCTACCCGACATACATACCTAGCTTTCTCAAGTCCCATGATAATGATCCTTACACTTATGACATGCACAGTTCATAACTTACGCTCAAAAGAGCACTTATACCTTTCGACGCATTCACGAAAGCAGGATCATAACACCATTTGGCCCAAGCTCACTCCGCGCAGAGACCAAGCGAAGTAGCTCTGATACCACCTGTGACAGCCCCATTTTCCCCTAAGGCGAACCAAAGAGGTTAGCGGACTGCCTGCCCAACTCTCGCCAGGACTAACGTTGCAGACACACGCGTTCTAAAAAGTTAGGAAAAATAAAACGTGCTCATACAAGCCGGAATCGCAAGATAGCCAAACGCAAACTAAACCGTCGGTGAATAGTGGGGGCCATGTCATATAACTCGGAAAAATATTTTCAAACCAAATAAGACCCATAAACAGGGTTAAGCTGTGTTATATACATACGTTTGTAATTTACAAAACAAAAGCGAGATAATTAGATCAAAATACAGTTAGGGTTTTGCCCAAAAGAGTCATTCAAAAAACCAGTCTACATAGCTCCAACTCGGCACAACAACCATGTACAACCTTTTTCCAAAAGTTTAATCAATGTTCCTGTAAGGAAGAACAAAAGGGACGAGGAGCTATCACGCCCAAGTGAATATATCAATAACTCAAGCAGCAAAATTCATTTAAGCCATTCAAGGCTTCTCATTCCGAATACATCAAAAGGAAGCAAAGAGCACACCATCAATAGTGTTGATAAAAGGGAACGGGCGGCTTTTCAAGAGCCCCTGTTCCTCGCTTGGGCATTCTTCGATCGGACCTCATTGACCCATCCGTCCAATGTGTTTAAGAGTGAACTAACCGTAGGCTTCCACTTTACGTCCATTCCTTCCACCCCAACATACCCCGTACCGGCGCCCGAACTCCAAACAGTTAGAAATTGGGTAAATACTCGAGCATATACCGGAATCAAGAGGTCTCCACTACTAATAAGATTCCACTTATACACAGTTCCCATGGCTCGTTCAACTATTCACGACCAAGCCCTCGCTGGCCTCGATTCACTCGGACTACCCAATGGGTGATTAGAGCTTCAGGTAGTAACAGTAAAACCATTGGATCCTCGTGCCAAACAACACCAATCCAGTTTTCATGTTACATTTTCAAAGTACCACAGTGAAACAGACGCTAGACAATCGTGTATAATACAAAAGGGGGTGAGGGCGATCAAGTACACCCTCACTTTAATCAGTTTCAACAGTGCAAATAAGCCTTCAAGGCATCAAGTTCAATATAATAAAGCTACATTGTAAACAAACAAGTGAGTAGTATACTCACCAAGCAAGCAAGTGGAATTTCGTAAACTTCCGCCCAAAGAGCGTCTTTACTCACCGTCACGCCCTAAAATATTCAAATAAGCACAATAAGACTCGATTACAAGACATAAACAAATTTCACATACTACCAAAATAGGGCTCCATAAGAATGTATAAGCACTAGAGTAAACCAGGGAAATCCGGAAATGGAATTAAGCTCTAAACCATAAAAACAGTTTTTGACATCATTTTACGGTTTTGGCACCATTGGCACTACGATTATCGGATGGAGGTGAAATATGCACCGTTTCGAAGCTAAGAGGTAGGGCTAAAATGTTGAAGAAGGCTACTCAGTCCAGTTCATAGTGCAACTAGGTCAAAAATTCAATATACTAATCCAGAACCGCAAAAACAGGTTAACAAACCGCATTCTGGTTAACAAACCGTAATTCAGGCTACCTAAGTCCAAATCAAGTGATTCCAAAGCCATCCGAAAGCTAAGACATCAGGCTACTTTTCTTAAAAAGGCGTCAATAACTAAATCAGAAGTATTCCCAACCAAATTAACCAATTACAGAAGCAATTATCAAGTTCGGGTAGAAACAGGGCAGCAGAGGTATTTCAGTCTTTTCATAAGCTACGCTACTCCGATTGGCCTGAAATTTTACAGGCATCTCTAAAATATCATTCCCTACAACTTTCATGTGTGTTACCCAAGGCTAATTCGGCCTCTAACTATGATGAACAGTACCGGGCAGAAAGGGGGTAATCGAAACCCTAACTTCCGAAATTTCCGTTCAATGCGGAAATTTTCCGTAAATAACTACAATTGACACACTAAGGTTTCATTCCAGATCATTTCCAACCATCGTACATAACCACACAACATTAATCATATGAAAACAGAAAAATCATGAATAATTATAACACTTCACCAAATTCAACCAAAATCATGATATAATCCACCAAATCACCCCTTAGGCTACCACAAGTCATTAATTAGACATCATTAGATAGAGGAGAGGGGTTCCTTCACTACTCACCTTAGTAACCAAAGAAAAGAGACCACTTAGCACCTTAAATTTCCAAACAACTTCACTAATCACCTCACAACCACTCACTTTAGGATTTTTATGGAGTAAAAGCAAGATTAAACGGTTGGTTTGTTGAATTTGAGCAAGAATTTGGAGAGCTTTTCCCTTTCTTTTTGTTTGAAGTGGCCGGCCACAAGAAGCTTGGAAATGAAGAGTTTTGGTCAATTTTTTGGTTTATTTAGTAAAATGGTAAAAAGGTGAATAGTAGTCAAAATGCAAGATTTAATCATATGGTGACACTTGTCACCCTATTTAATGCATGCATATCACTTTGTTATCTCTCACACCAATCCACTTGGTAACCTCTAATTATCTCATAACACCCGATAAATTAAATCCAGTATTCCAAACTTAACTTAATTGATCGAATTTGACCGACTTTCCGACTAGTGGGTCCCACGTCCGATATACGTTTTTAGTTTCTCAAAATCTAACCGATTCTAGAAAAATCTTCTAAAAACTATATATACTCATAAAAATTATTTAGAAAATTTTCTAATAAAGAAAATGCATAAAAGGCGTGCAAATAATTAAAATAAGGCCTAGAAATAAGGAAATTTACGAGTTCTCACACTCTCTCCCCCTTAAAAGAATTTCGCCCTCGAAATTTTCTCACCTTAATTCACGAACAGTTCAGGATATTTCTTTCGCATCTCTTCTTCCACCTCCCAGGTAGTCTCTTCTATCCCATGATTTCTCCACTTTTCCCGAGCGAAAACAACTGCGACTAACTCCAGATCGTGGGTTGGATAGTTTTTGTTCGTGGGGTTTCAATTTTTAGAGGCAAAAATTTCACATTCTGGTTTTGCGTCAACACACACCCCAAACCTTCCCTCCTACCCAAACGCGGCAATCCTTACAAACCATACCAATGCTCAAACGATGTTTCCCCATAGGAGTACTACTTTCAGGTCGTAGGGTAGACGAGCAGGTTTTGTATCTATTCCGTACATAAAATTGGGGTTGACAAATGAATGAGTAACACCGGGATCTACTAAGATTTTCGCAAATCGGTGAAATACCAAAATCATACCTTCCTCAATTTCAGAAAAATCGGGGACCTGTTGTGGCTCCAGTGAATACACTCGAACCGCTACCTTAGGTTTGGTCCCTTCCACCTTGGCGGGTTCGGAATTAGTCCTCGTCGATTGTTGACTCCCTTTTCCATCTCGTGATAGGACTGGACAAGTAACGAGCTGATGGTTTGCACTTCCACAGCGCAAACATTTTCCCTCCTTCTTCCAGCAATTGTCCTCCGAGAGGTTTGACTTTCCGCAATACCTGCAAGGTCCGCGTGCTGCAGAAGCCGAGCCTCCTCTCTAGCCTCTCCCCACTTGGCCGCCTCGTGACGGGCCCTCTCGTGACACTCCCGGAATCCTTTCTCCTCCCGTTCCCCGCCCAAACTTGGAAGGGGTACTCTCATCCCCCTGCCCCGAACTACTTCCAGGAAATCCTCGCTTTTTCACCTGAAAGTTTCTCACCTGTAGCCTAGCATTCTCTACTCGTTGCGCCTTCTTCACTGCATCGCTGAAGGTGCTAATTTGAACTACCGCGAGGTCCTTCTGGATTTCTACGTTCAGGCTCGGGACAAATCGCCGTATTCTTCGTTGCTCGGTCATGATGAGTTCGGGCGCAAATTTGGATAAGCGGGTGAATTGGCTCTCGTACTCCGCTACAGATTGGGCCCCCTGACGAAGCCGAATAAATTCATCTTCCTTCCGCTCCTGAACTAGAGGAGGGAAGAATTTGGCATTGAATTCCCGCATAAAATTCACCCAGGTCCTGGGCGTTTGTTCCCGTTCCCACTTTTACCGAATAACGTTCCACCAGGAACGGGCCGCCCCTTCCAGATGAAAGACGGCGAAGGTCACCTGCCTCTCCTCCATATAATGTAGGGCGGCAAAGATATCCACCATCTTCTCCAGCCACCTTTCGGCCATGTCCAGATCGGGCCCCCCGATAAACTTTGGTGGGGCAAACTTCTGGAACCTCTCGAGAGCCCTATCCTCGTTCTCCACGTGATTACCAGGGTTCCTAGGGTTAGGGTTAGGGTTTTGACCCTGTTGGTGTACCACTTAGGCTAGTAAATTAGTCATTTGCGGCATAGCAGCCGCTATTTGGATGTTAGGATCAACCCTAGGTTCGGGGTTAGGTCCAGATGAGGTTTCCCCAGTGCCCCTTTCAGGCGTGGGTTGCCTACCCCTGCGTCCACGGCCTCGACCACTACGAGTGCCTTCCATCAATCTCAGTCGATCTAGGTCACAAAATAAATATACTGTTAAAGGGCACCTAACCCTCCTTTTCGTAGCACTAAACAGGAACAATTAAACAAGGACAATTAACTAAAACAACTACCTCGTAGAGCATTTAAATACATAACACATATACATAGAACACATAACCGGAGCAAGCAATTATATAGAACAGTCAGTCAAGTACATACAAAGTCATCCCGTGAAACAAAAGGGGTCCTCCAAAAGTCCTATAGACAGACTAGGTCACGAGTACAAAAGAACTCACGAAAAACTTTCCCCCCCCTAGGGCTCCGTCCATAATCTACGAGAACAATACAATTTATATCTTAATCAAGGTTGATCACGCTTAACCATACCCGAACAAACCACACGAAATTCCATAGAATCGCATTTCTAGTTCGCCCAATCCTTTCTAACCTAGGCTCCCATCTCTTTCGTATCCGGGCGCAAGAATCCCATCTAAGATGATTCACAACTCGAGCCGGCCGGTCCCAAGCGTAAATCATCCATATTAAAGATTCCTACCCGACATACATACCTAGCTTTCTCAAGTCCCATGATAATGATCCTTACACTTATGACATGCACAGTTCATAACTTACGCTCAAAAGAGCACTTATACCTTTCGACGCATTCACGAAAGCAGGATCATAACACCATTTGGCCCAAGCTCACTCCGCGCAGAGACCAAGCGAAGTAGCTCTGATACCACCTGTGACAGCCCCATTTTCCCCTAAGGCGAACCAAAGAGGTTAGCGGACTGCCTGCCCAACTCTCGCCAGGACTAACGTTGCAGACACACGCGTTCTAAAAAGTTAGGAAAAATAAAACGTGCTCATACAAGCCGGAATCGCAAGATAGCCAAACGCAAACTAAACCGTCGGTGAATAGTGGGGGCCATGTCATATAACTCGGAAAAATATTTTCAAACCAAATAAGACCCATAAACAGGGTTAAGCTGTGTTATATACATACGTTTGTAATTTACAAAACAAAAGCGAGATAATTAGATCAAAATACAGTTAGGGTTTTGCCCAAAAGGAGCTATTCAAAAAATACATTTACATAAGCTCAACTCGGCAACCAACATGTACAACCTTTCCAAAAGTAATCAATTTCCTGTAAGGAAAACAAAAGGAACAGATTGAGCTTACGCCCAGTGATATACTATCACTCAAGCAGCAAAGTTCATATAAGCATCAAGTTTTCTCATTCCAATACATCAAAAGTAAGCAAAGGCACACATCATAGTGTTGATAAAAGGATACGGGCGGCTCTCAAGAGCCCCTTTCCTCGCTTGCATTCTTGATCGGACCTCATTGACCCTCCGTCAATGTTTAAGAGTAACTAACCGTAGGCTCCACTTTACGTCCATTCCTTCCACCCAACATACCCCTACCGGGCCCGAACTCCAAACAGTAGAAATTTGGTAATACTCGAGTATACCGGAATCAAGAGTCTCACTACTACAAGATTCCATATAACAGTCCCCATGGCTCGTCAACTTTCACGACCAAGCCTTCGCTGGCTCGATTCACTCGACTACCAATGGGGTTGAACTCAGTAGTAACAGTAAAATCCATTGGATCCTCGTCCAAACGACACCAAATCCAGTTTTCCATGTACATTTCAAGTACCACAGTGAAACAGTAGACAGTCGTGTATAATACAAAAGGGGGTAAGGGTGATCAAGTACACCCTCACTTTAATCAGTTTCAACAGTGCAAATAAGCCTTCAAGGCATCAAGTTCAATTTAATAAAGCCACATTGTAAACAAACAAGTGAGTAGTATACTCACCAAGCAAGCAAGTGGAATTTCGTAAACTTCAGCCCAAAGAGCGTCTTTACTCACCGTCACGCCCTAAAATATTCAAATAAGCACAATAAGACTCGATTACAAGTCATAAACCAATTCCACATACTACCAAAATAGGGCTCCATAAGAATGTATAAGCACTAGAGTAAATCAGGGAAATCCGGAAATGGAATTAAGCTCAAAACCATAAAAACAATTTTTGACATCATTTTGCGGTTTTGGCACCATTGGCACACGATTATCGGATGGAGGTGCAATACACACCGTTTCGAAGCTAAGAGGTAGGGCTACAATGTTGAAGAAGGCTACTCAGTCCAGTTCATAGTGCAACTAGGTCAAAAATTCAATATACTAAACCAGAACCGTAAAAATAGGTTAACAAACCGCATTCTGGTTAACGAACCGTAATTCAGGGTACCTAAGTCCAAATCAAGTGATTCCAAAGCCATATGAAAGCTAAGACATCAGGCTACATTTCTTAAAAAGGTTTCACTAACTAAATCAGAAGTATTCCCAACCAAATTAACCAATTACAGAAGCAATTATCAAGTTCGGGTAGAAACAGGGCCGCAGAGGTATTTCAGTCTTTTCATAAGCTACGCTACTCCGATTGGCCTGAAATTTTGCAGGCATCTCTAAAATATCATTTCCTACAACTTTCATGTGTTAATCCAGGGCTAATTCGGTCTCTAACTATGATGAACAGTACCGGGCAGAAAAGGGGTAATCGAAACCCTAACTTCCGAAATTTCTGTTGAATGCGGAAATTTTCCGCAAATAACTACAATTGACACACTAAGGTTTCATTCCAGATCATTTCCAACTATCATACATAACCACACAACATTAATCATATGAAAACAGAAAAATCATGAATAATTATAAAACTTCACCAAATTCAACCAAAATCATGATATAATCCACCAAATCACCCCTTAGGCTACCACAAGTCATTAATTGGACATCATTAGATAGAGGAGAGGGGTTCCTTCACTACTCACCTTAGTAACCAAAGAAAAGAGACCACTTAGCACCTTAAGCTTCCAAACAACTTCACTAATCACCTCACAACCACTCACTTTAGGATTTTTATGGAATAAAAGCAAGATTAAACGGTTGGTTTGTTGAATTTGAGCAAGAATTTGGAGAGCTTTTCCCTTTCTTTTTGTTTGAAGTGGCCGGCCACAAGAAGCTTGGAAATGAAGAGTTTTGGTCAATTTTTGGGTTTATTTAGTAAAATGGTAAAAAGGTGAATAGTAGTCAAAATGCAAGATTTAATCATATGGTGACACTTGTCACCCTATTTAATGCATGCATATCACTTTGTTTCCTCTCACACCAATCCACTTGGTAACCTCTAATTATCTCATAACACCCGGTAAATTAAACCCAGTATCCCAAACTTAACTTAATTGGCCGAATTTGACCGAACTTTCCGCACTAGCGGGTCCCACGTCCGATATACGTTCTTAATTTCTCAAAATCTAACCGATACTAGAAAAATCTTCTAAAAACTATATTTACTCATAAAAATTATTTAGAAAATTTTCTAATAAAGAAAATGCATAAAAGGCGTGCAAATAATTAAAATAAGGCCTTGAAATAAGAAAATTTACGGGTTCTCACATTTTGTAATTGGATGACATTGACCCTAGTTGAAAGGTTATTGTGTTAAGATTATTTATGTGTGACTTTGGAGCTGAATTGAGAAAAATCATGAAGCCATAAATGGTTGAAAAATAGCTAAATACAAAGGGCATGCTACCCAAATTTTCACTCGAGAGCTAGTTGGATGTACTCGTGACTTGAGCAAAAGGTTTTAGGGTTGTTCATGTTTTTAAAACCAACTACTACCTTTTTACTCCAACGTCACATTGTTATTTCTTCGTACTAGTAGTTAACTTGACTAGGCACACGACTTGTAGTCGAGTCTCATTTGTGTATTCCGTTTCCTAGGTTTGTGGATGGAGGAACCATAATTGTTTTACCTTGGTTGTTGTTAGGACGTGACGGTGATCAAAGCCATCCTTTGGGAGGAAACTTTTGAAAGTTATCTTTGCTTGAACTGGTGAGTGTACCACTCCCCTGATTTGTTGCTTAACTGGTTTATTTGTACTTGAAATCTGTGACTTGAATGACTATGAACTCTGTTTATTCTGAATGAGACGAGGGTGTACTTTATCACACTCGTTCTCTTGCCTGTGTGATCGTTTACTGTGTGAATTTGAATCTATTATATTATCTGTGTCTGTTCTGACGTCGTTTGGAGGCTTGTATCCAATGACCCTTCTGTGACCTCTGAATTCAAATCCTGTGGCTAGTTACTCGAGTCGAGTCGGTAAGGGATTGGTCGATTAAATAAAAAGCCACGATAGTCTGTTTTTGGGAAATCTTTGGGTATTGGAGACTCTGGATTTCTGGTATAATCGAGTATTACCACCTCTGTTTTGTGTATGGTGTTCGGGCCCGACAAGAGATATGTTCGGTGGATGGAATTTGATGTCAAGTGGGGTCTACAGTCATGTATGTTCTCTAAACGTTGACGGAGAGTCAACGAAGTTGGATCAAGTACTACAACGAAAATTTAGCTCTTGAGAGCCACCTGTATCCTTTCTATCTGAGGTGTTTGTTCATTTCCTTATATGTTGTAATTATGTGCCTTAAAAGTGAAATGCCACGATTCTTGACTACTAGTATTTGTGGTACCTCATTGAGTGTAAGTTTATTCCGTTCCCGTTATCTTTGTTTTCCTTACAGGGTTCAATATTTTGAGAGTTATGATTTTTGAAGAAAGAGTCGAGCTAGTGTAGACATTTTTTTGATCATGCTCCTCTGTAATCGAAACCCTAATTGTATTTTGTATACGTATTGTTACTATGGCTTGTATTTCAAGTTAACTTGTTGAAAACTCTGATGTATATATGTAAATAAGTGTTTAATCAAGTATTTCAAGCGTATTCGTTTGAGATTGTACGTTTCTATGGTTATGTGAACTTTCTTGTATCCATTGGGGAAATTGAACAAGTACAAAACTTGAACGAGGAAGAAAAAAATTTGGTCGGATTTTGACGCGACCGCGATCCGTTGCATTTTCCGATGATTCGTTTTCCCGAAATTCTTTGGACCATTTGGTAAGGTTTATGAATGATTTGATCCGTAGTTCTGGCGAGAGTTGGGCAGGTGGTCCGCCGACCCTTTGGTTCGTCTTTGGGGAAGGTGGGGCCGTCACAGCTATCCCTCAGGACAACCCTCACAGAGCTACACTATTGAAGTATTCACTCACAAATGAAAAGTTTACAATGAACTTCACACCACCAAGATTACAAATCTTTCTTGGAGAGTATTTTCTCACTAAAACTACTCACTAAATGCACTATTTATATAAGACCAAGAAAGTGCTTCATTAATGCTTCCAACGGATAGAAAGTAGCTGAAGAGTCAACTAGCCGTTGGGAGTATCGGACGTCCGGTACTATCGATACAAGCGTCCGACAATAGGCAGTGAGTTTGAGGAAATTTCTTTAATTCTTTCAGACGTCCGGGGTCTCTGATGCTTGCGTTCAAAAGCAGATGATAAATGTGAGAAATCTTCTTCAATTATTTTGGACGTCCGGTACCTCCAATGCTTTGCGTCCGAAGTGCCACATTGTTTATCGAACGTCCGGTGTTCTATTACTTTGCGTCCGAATGAAATCAGTGAGTTAGAGGAAATATCTTAATTCTTTCGGATGTCCGGTGATGGAATTCTTCATGGGTCCGAAGAGTTGCATTGTTCATCGGACGTTCGATGTCGTCTTCGTGAGCATCCGACAGCTTTCAACTTCCTTTATTTCTTTTGAAAGCTCTTGATCTTTGAATCAGATTTGCTTCATAGCTGAAAGTATTTCTTGAAGAGATATTAGTATCATCCAATTGTTTTGTAAATATCAAAAGTTAGGGATCAAGATCAACATAGGTAAAAGAAAGTGTGTGATTAGAAGTGCTAATAATAAGTTAGTAAATCATAAGTTAAAACAAAAGTACAAGGGAGTTAAGGGAAATAGGCTTGAACCGACATGCGCCGTTTGTTACCGGTTGAGTGCACCGCTTGACCAATACTTTCTTACCCTAATCTCCTTATTTTTATTTCATTTAATTTCTCCTAAACCAACCCTTAAATTAACCACCATTATTGACTAAGGAAAAGGAAAAGAAAGACAAAATAGTTGGGTAACACTTGTCAACCATCAAACCAAATGTTGACCAAGATTAATCTTTGTATTTATCTTGAAAAAATTGAAGAAAAACCATCACTTTCTTGCTCCATGAAGACCGAACCTTAGAGAGGAAAGGAAGAGAGAAAAAAAAACTTTCAAATTCCATCTTGATTTCCCTACTTGATTTGTGAATTATCCAAACACTAACCCTAATCTATACCGATTAATCTTGAATTAAGCTTGGAGGGAAGCTTTTGGTGGAGTTATTTGGGGAAGAAAGGTCTTGAGTTGCTTGTTATCTTGGGATTTTGAGATAAAATTTCTAAAAAAACATCTCTTTTTATTTGTTTCTTGAGATTTATGCAAGATATGTTATGATTGAAGTTGAAACAAGCATGTTTATGGTAATTTCATGGTTTTGCTAGGGTTTGGTTAATTTTCAACTTAGGTATATGTTGGTTATAACTAGTTTTGTGGTTAAAATAAGTACTCTATGTATCCTATATCCTGTGAACTTGATTGGGCCTGTCTTGCGGTAAAAGTTTAGCCTTGAAAGGGCTGGAAAAATTGGTAAACACAAAGGAAGTGCTGCTGAAATTTTTTCCGCAGGTGACTCTGAGCAGTTTTGGAAAATCTATCATATCTTGGTGTGAAAAAATCTAAATTGAGTTCTTCTTGTTGCGTTTGAAGCTAGATTCAGAGTACTTTCTACCGTGAAAGTTCAGAATTTTCCTCAATTCGTATGAATATCTGTGATTTTTCAAAGTTGACTGAATTTTCATTCCTGTTCTGTCATTCTACTGGATAAAGCAGCCGTTTGAGATTGGATTTTGACTAACTTGTGGACAGAATCTTGCAAAGGTATCTTCTGAGAAATTGTACTTTTTGAATCGATTTTCTAATGGTATAAATTTTATAAATTTTGGACTTAAGAAACTTGAGATATGAATTTTTAAATAGCATCGCGCAAAACTGGAAAAATTATATTTTCCTAAAACTGTCCTTACTTTTATTTCCAACTTTAAATTGGAGTTGTTAAACCATTTTGGGATTATTTTATGATTGGAATGAGAAAATTCTTACTCATGTCCCTTGGGTCTAAATGTTCTCTTTTCACTTCAAAACCATATTTGCACATTTGTACTAGTAGTTACTTGGATTTTCTTTGGTTCACCTAAGTTTTGAATGGTTGAACCATAATACTTTATCTTGGTTGTTCTTAGGGTTTGTTGGTGATCAAGAGGAAAAATTAGGGACGAACTTTTGACGTTACTTTGTTTAAATTAGTGAATGTTCCTTGCATATGGGTGCTTTAAGTGACTATGTGAAATGTTGTGAATGTTGCTAGAATATTAAATGCTTTCTAATGATTGTTAAATGAATTTTCGATGGGCGAGTGTGTACTTTATCGCACTCGACCCAAGCAAAAGTGAATTTTCAATGATTAAATGCTACTTGTGTATGAATGTAAGTCTTTTGGCTGAACTGAACCCTTACCCTTTGTTGCCAGTCGACTCGAGCCAGAAGCGGATTCGGTCGAGCGGCTGGTGACCCTGGGACAATGTTTGGTATACTCGAGTATTACCACGAAATCTGATGGAGAACTGGCCAGTGAATTCAATACAATAATATCAATGAATGAATGACAAGATCACCGAAGGAGTTTTCACTTGCAAATGTTTTCTAATGTCGGAGGGATAAGGAAAATGGTTGGCGAATGAATGAATGAATGACTTGAATGAATGGGTCCAAGTGAGCATGTATCCTTCTAATGATTGAAAATTTATTTCTTGAATAACTGGATATTATTGTGCAAAGTGTTCAAACTGTTAAATGCCATATTTCCATGGTTTCTCTACCTGATTGCTTGTTTAGGAACTTTACTGGGTTTTTAGCTCATTCCTTTAGTTTTTGTTTTCCTTACAGGAATGGGGATCCGAAACAATTAAGTGTGAACTAAAGTGTATAATCCTCTTGTACTTATACTTTTGGTTGATAGGATATATTTTGACATTTGATGTTGTATCATATGTTTGGCTTTTGGGTTGTAAATAAGTTTACATTTTGGTTGAATTGTAGAAATTAAATATTATTTTAGAGGCTTGAATGATTAATCTTGAGACTTGATTGAGTGAGCGAGTGAGTCTTAACGAGAGGTAGGCAAGCGGTCCGCCAAACCCTTGGGTACGTCCTAGGGGAAGGTGGAGTCGTCACAAATTGCATGGTTTGTTTGAAGTCATTTCAAATAGTGATATGCAAATTGATCCTATTGTGAATGGTGGAAATGTTGTATGTGAAAGTGGATTGTATTTTGATGAAAATGATGAACCTAATTTGTGTTTCAATGAGAAAATGTTCATTTCACGTGATCATATCTTTGGAACTAACTTTGAACCTTAAGAGGCAAGCATTAAGGGTACATATTTAACCCCTCTTAAGGAGCATGTTGAAAGTGTGGGTTCTAAGGACATTGTTGCTCAAGAAAACCATGCGGAGGATCCTTTATTAAACTCTCAAGTGTTGCAAATACAAGGTAGTATATATCAAACACTTGAGATTGGTAAGTCAGCTCCAACTCTCAAATCATATGGATATAAGGCTCATGAAGTGGAGCCACCCTTTGTATATCCATCACGACCTGAGTTGGTGGACTACTTTTTAATAAGACCTCCTTGATTAGGAGGGAATAAAGTCGAACTTAACGATTTTAAACAAAATGTTGGTTGGGAGGCAATCCAAGGGTTTAATTTTTTTCTAGTGTATAGTATGTTTCTCATATTTCTTAAGTTTAATATATGCCTTTATGTATTTTGTAGGTCACAATGTCAAGAAGTGTCGCAAACATGGCCAACATTGCAATTTTACTCTTAGACAAGGCCTAAAGGAAGTTTCATGTTTATAGTATGCATTTTAGGCATTGCATGCATTTTGAGTATTTGATGTTAATTCTAGTCTATAATGCATGTATATGTGTGTTTTGAATGCAAATATGTTGAATGAGGTGAGTTTGCAATTTTAGAGGTTAAATTTAAGGTGTTGGTGTTTGAGGAAGTTGGTTTGAAGTAATTTTATTAAGTGTTAAGTGAAGAAAATGGACTTGGAGATTCTGTTCACAATCTCTTAGAGCAACCCTCGAGAGATTCAATCCAGGGTTTCACCAAGGCAACAAAAATTCTTCTCCAAATGCACTGCCCACAATCTGCGAGACAAATCGCTGCAAAATTGCGTGCAGTTTCTATTTGGGCAACAGTTTTAAGAAGCAAAAATGGCTCTTTTCCTTCATTTTCTTCTTCCTCTCTCATAACCAAGTTCCAAACTCACATACCCTGTGACAGCCCCATCTCCCCCTAAGGCGAACCAGAGGGTTCGGCGGCCGCCTGTCCAACTCTCGTCGGGACTCAGTCAGTCACTACAGTCCTTAAATAACTTACAATATAAATCTCAAATTTACATCCACGTCTCCAATAATTACATATCAAAAGCGAAGCGGAAATAATTCCCAACTATCCATAAAATGATTCCAAATCCAAACTGTACAAGATATATGTGACGCCCCCACTTCTCCCTAAGACGAACCAAAGGGTATCCGCGGGACGCCCGCCCAGCTCTCGCCAGGACTTACTACAATCCATCATTCAAAAGCTCGAAATACTTTAAGTAACTTCAATACATAATTAAAGTATTTCAAATATCTCACACTTACAATTAGGTAGCTTTCAAGCTTAAATACAACCCAACGGAAAAGGGTACAATAGCCATCCGTTATAATATAACTTAAAGTTTCAAAAGAAAACAATCTAGTACTACTCACGAGCACCCTTGGTCTCGAACCCTGTAAAAGAAAACCACAACGTGGAATGAGCTACACAGCCCAGTGAGGTTCCAAGACACTCTAATAGTTCAAATAAATCAAGTAAGTTGAGCATATCATATGCATGGTTCAAGGTTACACAATGGCATGTTATCATGAGGTGATAATCATTGTACGGGTAATTTGAGACATTTATCATGGTATGAGACATTGGCATGTAAAGTTCACGAGTGATTGGAGCTTATTACAGGCATAGCTCAGGATTTCATGTTGGCATTTTAGCACGAAACAATTATCATGATACAAGGTAAACATATACTGTAGGATACGGTGTTCCAGTGGAACTCTGTCGGTCATCTGCACCTTATGACTTTCGGATCCCCTCGATTTGACTGGCCATCACCTTATCCCTCCAGTGGTAATACTCGAGTATACCGAAACGGTGTCCCAAGGTTCCAACCTACCCGACCGAGCCCAGTCCTGGCTCGAGTAGGTTAGTAACGATGAGCAGGGCCCAGTTCAGCTTAGAGCTTACAACATGCACAAGTAATCTAGTAATTCGGCAAAAGGTAAAATTCATCATTTGAGTAGGTCGAGTGAGGTAAAGTACACACTCGCCTAACAATGATGGACAGCCTCATATAACATGCGATTCATGATAATCAAGTGATCAAGTAAGTTGGTGATCACGTAAGCAGATAATCAAGTAAGCAAGTAGCCGAATGGATTAGAAAACAGTAAGTAAACACGGTTAACGGTAAACGGTAAACGATTAACGGTGGTAATTACGGTTAATTGGTAGACATATGTCATTTTAATAGGTCACCATTGGCCATTTTTCACTTTTTCCACATAAGAGTCGAGGAGATTCACTCCAACCGACTTATGCTGTCATAGCATAATTAATCATTTAAACACATCATGTAGATATGCTCTCCAAGCATTTAATATCTAGTATTTCAAGTAATCACATAAATATGCTCTTTAAGCATTTCATATCGAATAGTTCAAGTAGTCACGTAAATATGCTCTTCAAGTGTTTCATATCGAATAGTTCAAATATACATATTTCAGGTATTTCATGTCGAGTAATTCAAGTATACCTTATTCAGATATGCATGAGTGTGGTAAATACTTAACATATAGCACTTAACACTTAATAATCATGGGTTATGCATGTCATAGACTTATTCCAATTACGTATTCCTATATGGAACACTCACCTATAGCAACAAGAGAGTAATACTCAAACAAATGTCTAGGCGTCTACTTCGAGTTCCTCTTGAAGGTCCCCTTGAGCGCCTGGGCAAATAACCATTAACTATTATACACTATCACTTAGAACCCCTACTTATCAAAGAAGGTTGTACAATCTAAGGAGAATTCATTAATTGGGCCTTAATTAATAATAATCGAGGCTCAAGAGTAAAGTTTTAAAGTCTAAAGAGAGAGACTAATATTTTCCATGAAATCGAGTTCAAAATGTTCAATCGGTATCGAGAAAAGAAGGCAAGTTTCCAAAATCTCATTTTCTAAGAAATTGACAAATTTCAGCTTTGGGTGTCAATTTTAGAAAAATCGTATCTTGCACTATGTAGGTCCAAAATTGGAAAGCTTGATACCGTTGGAAACTTCTTCAAAAGCGCTAAAAGTTCCTAGAAGATACTTTTCCATGATTCCAAACAGAAGGTATTCAAAAATTGACTCAAAGTTGCTGCTTGGGACCATTTAGACAGTTTCGGGGTTGGTTTTTGACCATCTTTGAAAATCCGGCAAAATTCACACAATACGAACTAACCTCCGAAATTTAGAACTCAATTAGAGCTACAATCAAAGTTTAAAACAAAACAAACGGTACAAGAATTGAAGTTTTGAGCGCCAAGATATAGCAGCTCAAAGTTGGCTAAAAATTCCTCCTCGATCAAGAATTTCCAGATTTAAACATGAACTTTGGGACTTTGTTTGAACATCTAAACAGACTCGAAATAGCACCAAATTTGGTATGATTATACTACCATATAAGGGCTATTCCTCTGTCAAATTTCATAGAAAAATATGCACGGAAAGTCACTTAACGAAATCACTCAAGTTTCCAAATTTTTAAGGCAAAGCTGCCTCGTGTATGAAAATTTCCTTTTCTAAACTTTTGACCAAGGGAAGATACCTAAAACATGTCTCGTTTATGATAATAAGGTCTAGCAAGAATTCAAAATACATTTGATAGGTGATTTACATCAAGAATTTCGAAATAACAAGTCCCAAATCATTGTTAGTTACAAATCTGTCCAAGTGGAAAATTCTATCACTGTAGCCGTTTCAAACTTTGGCCACAACTCACTCAATTCAACTTGGAATTGGGCGTGGTTGATGGCGTTGGAAAGCTCTCTCATAAAGATGAATTTTCTCAGAAGAAACCATTTTCAAATTCCATTCAAAAACAGCTCGTTTTTGAGCATGAAGATACAAGTCCTGTCCTGTCTCCTGGAGAGAAATGAAACAGGACAGTGATTTTCAAACGAATGGTGTGGCTCACTCAAGTGGAAACAGAACTTGCATTTGGTACCAATGGAAAGCTGGGAATGTCTAGTTTCAAATGCCACTGACGGCACTCAATTTCGACATCGGAGTACAGAGTTATGAACGAAACAAAATGACTGCCTGGGCAATACGGGATTCATTTTCCAGTTTTGCTAACTTTGGAAATCAACTCATTTAACCAACCAAATCATGTTATTTTTCAATGAAATTTTGTACACACTCACAATAACATGTAAACAATATAATTAAGTCATTAGAACCTCAAAATTGTGCACAAAATGGTCGGACAAGGCAGGGGTAAAACGGTCACTTTTGCTCCTAGCACCTCCTATGATTTTCTACCAACAATACAACATTAATCCACTAATTTAAGCACTAAACCACCATTAAATCCATCATCAAGCATGAGATCAGTCCTCACGACAAAGGTGGGAGTTCATAGAGCCCACCCATTTCATTTTACACCATAAACAAGCTACCCAAATGCAAATACTACCTTATACATGTAAGATGATCTTCATAAAGCAAGATTTAAGTGTTGGATTAACACCTACTTGATTAGAGGATGAAGGCAGAAATTTCGGCCACTCTTTGCTGAAGATCGTGGCTTTTCAGCTCTCTTTTGCAGCTCAAAATACTCCTCAAGTGTTAAGCTAAGGGTGGTTTAAGTTTGGTGTGAATCAGATGAAGATTGAGTAGGATTTGGTGAGGTTTTGTGAAGTAAAAATTGAGAGAGCAATGGTGGTTTGAGAGAGAGAGATGGCCGGCTGCTATAGAGAGGAGAGAGAGAAAAGAGTGATCAGATTTTAGCTTCCAAGAGAAGCTTCAAGTGTGTGGCCCATTTGTGCAAAAGTCAACTCTACTACCACGCGCACTCGCGCGCGTTTCGTGCTCGATTCCTCTCGCGTTTGTTTCGCTAGTGCACTAAACCTCTAATGCACTTATATTCATATAAATATCATTCACTCTTAATTGTCCCAAAATAAGGGTCTAAAGTTCCTAAATTAAAATCACGCGTGTGAAAACGCGTATCTCCAATCTGAGCGCGATAACGCGAAACTTCCGAGAAATTCTTATAACGATAATACTAATAACTATCACTTGAGTATTTAAACATTAAAATACCTAATTTAAGTCCATTGTACATGTCTCCAATATTCCAAACTTATTGTACTCTCAATCGGTCAAGATTTCCAAAGACGTGTTCACTATTTTCACTAAACGAGCTTCCGGAAATTAATTTTTGAAACAAGTCATTTTAAAAATATAATGAAACTATATTTCCATGTAATTAGGTCTCAAGAGCTTAGAAAATAATATTCGGAGTAAAAGGCCAAATAAATAATTAAATAAGCTAGAAATAGGAGATGAAATAAGTAAATTTTGCGAGTCCTCACAACCTCCCCTCCTTAAAAGAATTTCGTCCTCGAAATTCATACCTTCTGTAATCTCAGACAACTCTGAACCGTGTGGTGTGTTCATGTCATGCGTTCTTTCAGATGCCACTGGTCGGTTTCTCCTTCCATTGACTTGTCGAGGGACAGTTCCATTTCCTTGTTGAGCAGTAGTTTCTCGTGGATACCTCCTTGGACAGTCATGAACTTTATGGTTGGTACTCCCACACCCCATACACTTTCGTCCCTTTAGCCAACAGTTTTCTTCAATGTGATTCGTCCTTCCACAATATCCACAAGTCGGACGAGGTGTTGTGACCTGACTGGCTTGCGAGGTTTTCTTTGATCGTGTCTGTTCTACTGAAGTCCCTCGCGACATAGTTCCTTTTGGTTCCTTTATCATGAGTGGTGCAGGAAATAACAGTCCTACTCCATCCACTTCTTTTCTAACTTTGGGTGGTGGTCCATTTTCTCCTAGTGTACTGTCAGATGCATCTCTTTTCCTTGCTTGAAAAGCTCTCAGTTGAGATTTTGTGCTTTCTACCCTTTGCGCTTTTTCGAGAGCGTCACTAAATGTTTCAACCTGTGCTGCGGCAAGGGCATCCTGGATTTCCAAATCTAATCCTTGGATAAACCGTCTTATTTTCTTCCGTTCAGTAGCCACCAATTCTGGGGCATATGTAGATAACTTTGTGAATCGAGTTTCGTACTCAGCCACACTCGAAGTTCCTTGACGAAGATTTATAAAATCATCTTCTCTCTTTTCTTGGACAAGTGGAGGAAGAAATTTCTCATTAAACTCTCTTACAAAGTTTATCCAAGTCTTTGGAGTTTGATCTTTTTCCCACTTATTTCTTATAACATTCCACCATGCTCGGGCTGCTCCTTCAAGTTGAAATACAGCAAAGGTGACTTGTCTTTCTTCTGTGTAATCCAAGGCATCGAATATATTTCTTATATTCTCTAACCAATTCTCAGCCACCTCTGGATCAGGTCCTCCAGCAAACTTGGGCGGGAAAAATTTCTGAAACCGCTCTAAAGCTCGATCCTCCCCTATTTCTTGGTTTTCACGTTGGTTTCCTTGTCCAACACCTTGACCTTGTTGAGCTACTAAGAGCTCTAGGATATCCGTCATGCGAGTTAAAACTTGTCCCATTTGGTCATTTCCTCTCCCAGCACTTAGCTCAATGTTTTGATCAATATCGGACCCATTAGCTACTCTTTCATTTCGGGGTTGTCTAGGTTGACGTCCCTTTCGTTGTCCTCTAGTTTCCATGTTCACAGCTAGTCTATACACATATGTATAAACCTCACACTTAGCTAAAATTGAACTATACTCATATACCAGTAGCAACATTTAAAGAGGATGAAGTCACTTACACAAATAACATTATCACTATGCAAGTAAACACAAACTAGAGTTCATTAAATCATAACACAAATTATGGTCAAGTAAAGTTCATGCCAAGTCAAAGTCAATAACAAAAATAAACAAGTGATTATCACAAGTACATTCATCTCCAAGGCGCAAACTCTTAGGTTCTACTCCCATCGTCTCACTATGAAAGATCACAAGTAGGGATCCACTAGATTAATTGAAACTAGATGATTCTCGTTCCCTAACATGCTCGATTTCAATCCCAACACAAGGATCTTTTGGGTTACGATATTTTCCATCTTCCACTCTTAATTATTGTACCATCTTAACCAAACAATTATTGGTTTCCTGTAACCATTCACATGAAATATCGATTCATTCTTATTCCCCAAAAATGGAGATATAAAGTCCTTATGGTTGCCCTCAACTCTCAAGTACTCGGGTACAAGAATCCGAAATAAGGTAATTCACAACTTGAGCCGGTCGGTCCCAAGAGTAAATCACCACATTCGAGATTCCTACCCAACATACATATCAAATTCCCTCCAATCATCAAGATAAAGGTTTTACAACCTATAACATTCATGATTCACAGCTTACATTTTTAGAAGGGCACTTAAACCTTTACTCAATCACATAGTAAGGACCATAACACCACTTGGTCCTATCTTGCTCCTTTGTAGAGACCACGTGAATTGGCTCTAAATTTCATCGCTACAAGCAATCATTTAACTTTCAGACCAGTCCCACAGTCCGGCATCCTAAACATTTAAGCCTAGGATACACTACAAAGATCTGAAGCCTAAGCTCTGATACCAACTGTGACGCCCCCACTTCTCCCTAAGGCGAACCAAAGGGTATCCGCGGAACGCCTGCCCAGCTCTCGCCAGGACTCACTACAATCCATCATTCAAAAGCTCGAAATACTTTAAGTAACTTCAATACATAATTAAAGTACTTCAAATATCTCACACTTACAATTATGTAGCTTTCAAGCTTAAATACAACCCAACGGAAAAGGGTACAATAGCCATCCGTTATAATATAACTTAAAGTTTTCAAAAGAAAACAATCTAGTACTACTCACGAGCACCCTTGGTCTCGAACCCTGTAAAAGAAATCCACAACGTGGTATGAGCTACACAGCCCAGTGAGATTCCAAGACACTCTAACAGTTCAAATAAATCAAGTAAGTTGGGCATATCATATGCATGGTTCAAGGTTACACAATGGCATGTTATCATGAGGTGATAATCATTGTACGGGTAATTTGAGACATTTATCATGGTATGAGACATTAGCATGTATAGTTCACGAGTGATTGGAGCTTATTACAGGCATAGCTCAGGATTTCATGTTGGCATTTTAGCACGAAACAATCATCATGATACCAGGTAAACATATACTGTAGGATACGGTGTTCCAGTGGAACTCTGTCGGTCATCTGCACCTTATGACTTCCGGATCCCCTCGGTTTGACTGGCCATCACCTTATCCCTCCAGTGGTAATACTCGAGTATACCGAAACGGTGTCCCAAGGTTCCAACCTACCCGACCGAGCCCAGTCCTGGCTCGAGTAGGTTAGTAACGATGAGCAGGGCCCAATTCAGCTTAGAGCTTACAACATGCACAAGTAATCTAGTAATTCGGCAAAAGGTAAAATTCATCATTTGAGTAGGTCGAGTGAGGTAAAGTACACACTCGCCTAACAATGATGGACAGCTTCATATAACATGCGATTCATGATAATCAAGTGATCAAGTAAGTTGGTGATCACGTAAGCAGATAATCAAGTAAGCAAGTAGCCGAATGGATTAGAAAACGGTAAGTAAACATGGTTAACGGTAAACGGTAAACGATTAACGGTGGTAATTACGGTTAATTGGTAGACATATGTCATTTTAATAGGCCACCATTGGCCGTTTTTCACTTTTTCCACATAAGAGTCGAGGAGATTCACTCCAACCGACTTATGCTGTCATAGCATAATTAATCATTTAAACACATCATGTAGATATGCTCTCCAAGCATTTCATATCTAGTATTTCAAGTAATCACATAAATATGCTCTTTAAGCATTTCATATCGAATAGTTCAAGTAGTCACGTAAATATGCTCTTCAAGTGTTTCATATCGAATAGTTCAAATATACATATTTCAGGTATTTCATGTCGAGTAATTCAAGTATACCTTATTCAGATATGCATGAGTGTGGTAAATACTTAACATATAGCACTTAACACTTAATAATCATGGGTTATGCATGTCATAGACTTATTCCAATTACGTATTCCTATATGGAACACTCACCTATAGCAACAAGAGAGTAATACTCAAACAAATGTCTAGGCGTCCACTTCGAGTTCCTCTTGAAGGTCCCCTTGAGCGCCTGGGCAAATAACCATTAACTATTATACACTATCACTTAGAACCCCTACTTATCAAAGAAGGTTATACAATCTAAGGAGAATTCATTAATTGGGCCTTAATTATTAATAATCGAGGCTCAAGAGTAAAGTTTTAAAGTCTAAAGAGAGAGACTAATATTTTCCATGAAATCGAGTTCAAAATGTTCAATCGGTATCGAGAAAAGAAGGCAAGTTTCCAAAATCTCATTTTCTAAGAAATTGACAAATTTCAGCTTTGGGTGTCAATTTTAGAAAAATCGTATCTTGCACTATGTAGGTCCAAAATTGGAAAGCTTGATACCGTTGGAAACTTCTTCAAAAGCGCTAAAAGTTCCTAGAAGATACTTTTCCATGATTCCAAACAGAAGGTATTCAAAAATTGACTCAAAGTTGCTGCTTGGGACCATTTAGACAGTTTCGGGGTTGGTTTTTGACCATCTTTGAAAATCCGGCAAAATTCACACAATACGAACTAACCTCCGAAATTTAGAACTCAATTAGAGCTACAATCAAAGTTTAAAACAAAACAAACGGTACAAGAATTGAAGTTTTGAGCGCCAAGATATAGCAGCTCAAAGTTGGCTAAAAATTCCTCCTTGATCAAGAATTTCCAGATTTAAACATGAACTTTGGGACTTTGTTTGAACATCTAAACAGACTCGAAATAGCACCAAATTTGGTATGATTATACTACCATATGAGGGCTACTCCTCTGTCAAATTTCATAGAAAAATATGCACGGAAAGTCACTTAAGGAAATCACTCAAGTTTCCAAATTTTTAAGGCAAAGCTGCCTCGTGTATGAAAATTTCCTTTTCTAAACTTTTGACCAAGGGAAGATACCTAAAACATGTCTCGTTTATGATAATAAGGTCTAGAAAGAATTCAAAATACATTTGATAGGTGATTTACATCAAGAATTTCGAAATAACAAGACCCAAATCATTGTTAGTTACATATCTGTTCAAGTGGAAAATTCTATCACTGTAGCCGTTTTAAACTTTGGCCACAACTCACTCAATTCAACTTGGAATTGGGCGTGGTTGATGGCGTTGGAAAGCTCTCTCATAAAGATGAATTTTCTCAGAAGAAACCATTTTCAAATTCCATTCAAAAACAGCTCGTTTTTGAGCATGAAGATACAAGTCCTGTCCTGTCTCCTGGAGAGAAATGAAACAGGACAGTGATTTTCAAACGAATGGTGTGGCTCACTCAAGTGGAAACAGAACTTGCATTTGGTACCAATGGAAAGCTGGGAATGTCTAGTTTCAAATGCCACTGACGGCACTCAATTTCGACATCGGAGTACAGAGTTATGAACGAAACAAAATGACTGCCTGGGCAATACGGGATTCATTTTCCAGTTTTGCTAACTTTGGAAATCAACTCATTTAACCAACCAAATCATGTTATTTTTCAATGAAATTTTGTACACACTCACAATAACATGTAAACAATATAATTAAGTCATTAGAACCTCAAAATTGTGCACAAAATGGTCGGACAAGGCAGGGGTAAAACGGTCACTTTTGCTCCAAGCACCTCCTATGATTTTCTACCAACAATACAACATTAATCCACTAATTTAAGCACTAAACCACCATTAAATCCATCATCAAGCATGAGATCAGTCCTCACGACAAAGGTGGGAGTTCATAGAGCCCACCCATTTCATTTTACACCATAAACAAGCTACCCAAATGCAAATACTACCTTATACATGTAAGATGATCTTCATAAAGCAAGATTTAAGTGTTGGATTAACACCTACTTGATTAGAGGATGAAGGCAGAAATTTCGGCCACTCTTTGCTCCAGAAGATCGTGGGTTTTCAGCTCTCTTTTGCAGCTCAAAATACTCCTCAAGTGTTAAGCTAAGGGTGGTTTAACTTTGGTATGAATCAGATGAAGATTGAGTAGGATTTGGTGAGGTTTTGTGAAGTAAAAATTGAGAGAGCAATGGTGGTTTGAGAGAGAGAGATGGCCGGCTGCTATAGAGAGGAGAGAGAGAAAAGAGTGATCAGATTTTAGCTTCCAAGAGAAGCTTCAAGTGTGTGGCCCATTTGTGCAAAAGTCAACTCTACTACCGCGCGCACTCGCGCGCGTTTCGTGCTCGATTCCTCTCGCGTTTGTTTCGCTAGTGCACTAAACCTCTAATGCACTTATATTCATATAAATATCATCCACTCTTAATTGTCACAAAATAAGGGTCTAAAGTTCCTAAATTAAAATCACGCGTGTGAAAACGCGTATCTCCAATCTGAGCGCGATAACGCGAAACTTCCGAGAAATTCTTATAACGATAATACTAATAACTATCACTTGAGTATTTAAACATTAAAATACCTAATTTAAGTCCATTGTACATGTCTCCAATATTCCAAACTTATTGTACTCTCAATCGGTCAAGATTTCCAAAGACGTGTTCACTACTTTCACTAAACGAGTTTCCGGAAATTAATTTTTGAAACAAGTCATTTTAAAAATATAATGAAACTATATTTCCATGTAATTAGGTCTCACGAGCTTAGAAAATAATATTCGGAGTAAAAGGCCAAATAAATAATTAAATAAGCGAGAAATAGGAGATTAAATAAGTAAATTTTGCGAGTCCTTACAACCTCCCCTCCTTAAAAGAATTTCGTCCTCGAAATTCATACCTTCTGTAATCTCAGACAACTCTGAACCGTGTGGTGTGTTCATGTCATGCGTTCTTTCAGACGCCACTGGTCGGTTTCTCCTTCCATTGACTTGTCGAGGGACAGTTCCATTTCGTTGTTGAGCAGTAGTTTCTCGTGGATACCTCCTTGGACAGTCATGAACTTTATGGTTGGTACTCCCACACCCCATACACTTTCGTCCCTTTAGCCAACAGTTTTCTTCAATGTGATTCGTCCTTCCACAATATCCACAAGTCGGACGAGGTGTTGTGACCTGACTGGCTTGCGAGGTTTTCTTTGATCGTGTCTGTTCTACTGAAGTCCCTCGCGACATAGTTCCTTTTGGTTCCTTTATCATGAGTGGTGCAGGAAATAACAGTCCTACTCCATCCACTTCTTTTCTAACTTTGGGTGGTGGTCCATTTTCTCCTAGTGTACTGTCAGATGCATCTCTTTTCCTTGCTTGAAAAGCTCTCAGTTGAGATTTTGTGCTTTCTACCCTTTGCGCTTTTTCGAGAGCGTCACTAAATGTTTCAACCTGTGCTGCGGCAAGGGCATCCTGGATTTCCAAATCTAATCCTTGGATAAACGTCTTATTTTCTTCCGTTCAGTAGCCACCAATTCTGGGGCATATGTAGATAACTTTGTGAATCGAGTTTCGTACTCAGCCACACTCGAAGTTCCTTGACGAAGATTTATAAAATCATCTTCTCTCTTTTCTTGGACAAGTGGAGGAAGAAATTTCTCATTAAACTCTCTTACAAAGTTTATCCAAGTCTTTGGAGTTTGATCTCTTTCCCACTTATTTCTTATAACATTCCACCAGGCTCGAGCTGCTCCTTCAAGTTGAAATATAGCAAAGGTGACTTGTCTTTCTTCTGTGTAATCCAAGGCATCGAATATATTTCTTATATTCTCTAACCAATTCTCAGCCACCTCTGGATCAGGTCCTCCAGCAAACTTGGGCGGGGAAAATTTCTGAAACCGTTCTAAAGCTCGATCCTCCCCTATTTCTTGGTTTCCACGTTGGTTTCCTTGTCCAACACCTTGACCTTGTTGAGCTACTAAGAGCTCTAGGATATCCGTCATGCGAGTTAAAACTTGTCCTATTTGATCATTTCCTCTCCCAGCACTTAGCTCGACATTTTGGTCAATATCAGATCCATTATCTACTCTTTCATTTCGGGGTTGTCTAGGTTGACGTCCCTTTCGTTGTCCTCTAGTTTCCATGTTCACAGCTAGTCTATACACATATGTATAAACCTCACACTTAGCTAAAATTGAACTATACTCATATACCAGTAGCAACATTTAAAGAGGATGAAGTCACTTACACAAATAACATTATCACTATGCAAGTAAACACAAACTAGAGTTCATTAAATCATAACACAAATTATGGTCAAGTAAAGTTCATGCCAAGTCAAAGTCAATAACAAAAATAAACAAATGATTATCACCAGTACATTCATCTCCAAGGCGCAAACTCTTAGGTTCTACTCCCATCGTCTCACTATGAAAGATCACAAGTAGGGATCCACTAGATTAATTGAAACTAGATGATTCTCGTTCCCTAACATGCTCGATTTCAATCCCAACACAAGGATCTTTTGGGTTACGATATTTTCCATCTTCCACTCTTAATTATTGTACCATCTTAACCAAACAATTATTGGTTTCCTGTAACCATTCACATGAAATATCGATTCATTCTTATTCCCCAAAAATGGAGATATAAAGTCCTTATGGTTGCCCTCAACTCTCAAGTACTCGGGTACAAGAATCCGAAATAAGGTAATTCACAACTCGAGCCGGCCGGTCCCAAGAGTAAATCACCACATTCGAGATTCCTACCCAACATACATATCAAATTCCCTCCAATTATCAAGATAAAGGTTTTACAACCTATAACATTCATGATTCACAGCTTACATTTTTAGAAGGGCACTTAAACCTTTACTCAATCACATAGTAAGGACCATAACACCACTTGGTCCTATCTTGCTCCTTTGTAGAGACCACGTGAATTGGCTCTAAATTTCATCGCTACAAGCAATCATTTAACTTTCAGACCAGTCCCACAGTCCGGCATCCTAAACATTTAAGCCTAGGATACACTACAAAGATCTGATACCAACTGTGACGCCCCCACTTCTCCCTAAGGCGAACCAAAGGGTATCCGCGGGACGCCCGCCCAGCTCTCGCCAGGACTTACTACAATCCATCATTCAAAAGTTCGAAATACCTTAAGTAACTTCAATACATAATTAAAGTATTTCAAATATCTCACACTTACAATTAGGTAGCTTCAAGCTTAAATACAACCCAACGGAAAAGGGTACAATAGCCATCCGTTATAATATAACTTAAAGTTTCAAAAGAAAACAATCTAGTACTACTCACGAGCACCCTTGGTCTCGAACCCTGTAAAAGAAAACCACAACGTGGAATGAGCTACACAGCCCAGTGAGGTTCCAAGACACTCTAACAGTTCAAATAAATCAAGTAAGTTGAGCATATCATATGCATGGTTCAAGGTTACACAATGGCATGTTATCATGAGGTGATAATCATTGTACGGGTAATTTGAGACATTTATCATGGTATGAGACATTGGCATGTAAAGTTCACGAGTGATTGGAGCTTATTACAGGCATAGCTCAGGATTTCATGTTGGCATTTTAGCACGAAACAATTATCATGATACAAGGTAAACATATACTGTAGGATACGGTGTTCCAGTGGAACTCTGTCGGTCATCTGCACCTTATGACTTCCGGATCCCATCGGTTTGACTGGCCATCACCTTATCCCTCCAGTGGTAATACTCGAGTATACCGAAACGGTGTCCCAAGGTTCCAACCTACCCGACCGAGCCCAGTCCTGGCTCGAGTAGGTTAGTAACGATGAGCAGGGCCCAATTCAGCTTAGAGCTTACAACATGCACAAGTAATCTAGTAATTCGGCAAAAGGTAAAATTCATCATTTGAGTAGGTCGAGTGAGGTAAAGTACACACTCGCCTAACAATGATGGTCAGCTTCATATAACATGCGATTCATGATAATCAAGTGATCAAGTAAGTTGGTGATCACGTAAGCAGATAATCAAGTAAGCAAGTAGCCGAATGGATTAGAAAACGGTAAGTAAACACGGTAAACGGTAAACGGTAAACGATTAACGGTGGTAATTACGGTTAATTGGTAGACATATGTCATTTTAATAGGCCACCATTGGCCGTTTTTCACTTTTTCCACATAAGAGTCGAGGAGATTCACTCCAACCGACTTATGCTGTCATAGCATAATTAATCATTTAAACACATCATGTAGATATGCTCTCCAAGCATTTCATATCTAGTATTTCAAGTAATCACATAAATATGCTCTTTAAGCATTTCATATCGAATAGTTCAAGTAGTCACGTAAATATGCTCTTCAAGTGTTTCATATCGAATAGTTCAAATATACATATTTCAGGTATTTCATGTCGAGTAATTCAAGTATACCTTATTCAGATATGCATGAGTGTGGTAAATACTTAACATATAGCACTTAACACTTAATAATCATGGGTTATGCATGTCATAGACTTATTCCAATTACGTATTCCTATATGGAACACTCACCTATAGCAACAAGAGAGTAATACTCAAACAAATGTCTAGGCGTCCACTTCGAGTTCCTCTTGAAGGTCCCCTTGAGCGCCTGGGCAAATAACCATTAACTATTATACACTATCACTTAGAACCCCTACTTATCAAAGAAGGTTGTACATTCTAAGGAGAATTCATTAATTGGGCTTTAATTAATAATAATCGAGGCTCAAGAGTAAAGTTTTAAAGTCTAAAGAGAGAGACTAATATTTTCCATGAAATCGAGTTCAAAATGTTCAATCGGTATCGAGAAAAGAAGGCAAGTTTCCAAAATCTCATTTTCTAAGAAATTGACAAATTTCAGCTTTGGGTGTCAATTTTAGAAAAATCGTATCTTGCACTATGTAGGTCCAAAATTGGAAAGCTTGATACCGTTGGAAACTTCTTCAAAAGCGTTAAAAGTTCCTAGAAGATACTTTTCCATGATTCCAAACAGAAGGTATTCAAAAATTGACTCAAAGTTGCTGCTTGGGACCATTTAGACAGTTTCGGGGTTGGTTTTTGACCATCTTTGAAAATCCGGAAAAATTCACACAATACGAACTAACCTCCGAAATTTAGAACTCAATTAGAGCTACAATCAAAGTTTAAAACAAAACAAACGGTACAAGAATTGAAGTTTTGAGCGCCAAGATATAGCAGCTCAAAGTTGGCTAAAAATTCCTCCTCGATCAAGAATTTCCAGATTTAAACATGAACTTTGGGACTTTGTTTGAACATCTAAACAGACTCGAAATGGCACCAAATTTGGTATGATTATACTACCATATAAGGGCTATTCCTCTGTCAAATTTCATAGAAAAATATGCACGGAAAGTCACTTAACGAAATCACTCAAGTTTCCAAATTTTTAAGGCAAAGCTGCCTCGTGTATGAAAATTTCCTTTTCTAAACTTTTGACCAAGGGAAGATACCTAAAACATGTCTCGTTTATGATAATCAGGTCTACTTGATTAGAGGATGAAGGCAGAAATTTCGGCCACTCTTTGCTCCAGAAGATCGTGGCTTTTCAGCTCTCTTTTGCAGCTCAAAATACTCCTCAAGTGTTAAGCTAAGGGTGGTTTAACTTTGGTATGAATCAGATGAAGATTGAGTAGGATTTGGTGAGGTTTTGTGAAGTAAAAATTGAGAGAGCAATGGTGGTTTGAGAGAGAGAGATGGCCGGCTGCTATAGAGAGGAGAGAGAGAAAAGAGTGATCAGATTTTAGCTTCCAAGAGAAGCTTCAAGTGTGTGGCCCATTTGTGCAAAAGTCAACTCTACTACCACGCGCACTCGCGCGCGTTTCGTGCTCGATTCCTCTCGCGTTTGTTTCGCTAGTGCACTAAACCTCTAATGCACTTATATTCATATAAATATCATTCACTCTTAATTGTCCCAAAATAAGGGTCTAAAGTTCCTAAATTAAAATCACGCGTGTGAAAACGCGTATCTCCAATCTGAGCGCGATAACGCGAAACTTTCGAGAAATTCTTATAACGATAATACTAATAACTATCACTTGAGTATTTAAACATTAAAATACCTAATTTAAGTCCATTGTACATGTCTCCAATATTCCAAACTTATTGTACTCTCAATTGGTCAAGATTTCCAAAGACGTGTTCACTACTTTCACTAAACGAGCTTCCGAAAATTAATTTTTGAAACTAGTCGTTTTAAAAATATAATGAAACTATATTTCCATGTAATTAGGTCTCACGAGCTTAGAAAATAATATTCGGAGTAAAAGGCCAAATAAATAATTAAATAAGCGAGAAATAGGAGATTAAATAAGTAAATTTTGCGAGTCCTCACACGGACGATGGTCCTGATGCCGGTCAGGCCTCCCCTCCTCCGAAGAGGAGGTCTGGGCGGCCATGCAAACCCAATCTGAAACCCTAGAATTTCCTCCTAAGAGCACCCCGAAAAAAATGGAGAAAAAAACCTAGCCTGGAGTACTTCTTTTTTAATCCTACTATATTCATAAGCATTTAAAGGTTTATATAACACATTCATGGTCTTATCATTTAGAGAAAAATATATTTTGTCCTTTTCATCTAATTCTTGCCTAGTATTTAATCTACTCAAATTTGTTATATCATCAATTATTCTAGCTCATAAGGACCATCTATAACAATATGCGAAACCTCAATGTTAATAGATTGTAAGAAAACTTCCATACTTTGTTTCCAATTACTAAAATGTGAGCCACTAAATATAGTTAGTCTAACCATAGTTATTAAACCCAACTCGGTGAAGGAGGTGGATCAACGAGTTACTGGTTCAACCGGTAGGTGAGTGGTTGAACCGGTGGGTCACTAAATATATTTAAATATTATATTTCATAATTTTTATATAAGATATATGATATAAATTGTAATAAATAATTCCATAGCAAAAGCTCATTTAATTTAATTTGCTATAAAATAATTAATTCATATAAGAATCAATCAAATATAAAGTTATTTAGTAATATACCAAACTTCAAGTGTAAAATTTTATCTATATTTAGTATAATTATCTAACTTATTTATGAATTTTAAGTGTAAAAGATTATTAAAAATAATATTTGTCTTTAAAATGAATTATGTAATATATTTTTTTTAAATCCATTTTATAACTTATAGAGTTTGGAGGGTAATAAATTTTTATTAAAAGATTCCAATATATTTGTTTTAGAGAAAAAGAAAGATAGAATTGAAAAAATATTTATATATTATAATAAAGCTATTTTATTAACATATTTCGAAGTAGCCTGGTGGTAAGTATGTTGTAGTATTAGGCAGAGGTCCAAGGTTCGAATTCTAACAAAGGCAATAAAATTTTTCCACAAACCGGGTTCGTTGACAAAACCGACTGGGTTTCCGGTTTAATCCGGTCGGACCGCCGGGTCGTTGACCAGTCAACGGTTCCCTTGCACAAATGATCTGATTTGGAACCCGGCCCGGTCCAATGGCCGGTTCACCGGTTGGTTGTCATCTTTACTCCTAAATTGATTGAACTTAATCTCTAAAAGTCCAAAATCTGATACCAATAGTTAGCCATGAAGTAACCCAAGAAGGAGGTGAATTAGATTGTTCAATAAATAAGCAAATAATGTCCATTATTCACCCAATTTTAAATAACCAAATTTAGCCTAAGTGATCAGACATTGAAGTATACATGATAGTAATAAAAATGAAACAATTTAACTGTACAATAGAATAAAAGAACAGTGAACAATAAAATAAAAGAGTTACAAATCAAACAAACTCCCAAGTTTCTTCCAAACTCGGAGTTGATTCTTCCACTAGTAACTTATTCAATTGATGTTATAGCAAGCCATTTTATACAGAAGAAGGCTCACTCTTTACTCATCCTAAAGACCATTTCATTGAATCAAAGAGTTTTACAAGTTTACTCAAGTTAGCCTTTACTATGTTACAATTGAATTTTCCCAACCAATTAAGAACAACTCATTTTTTAACCTCACAAAGAATACAACAATACATACAAAGAGTATTTTTTTCGCAAAATCCATTTACAAACGTTATACTGAATGTAGGCAAAAGTCACTCTTCTTTTCAGACTTGAGAATATTTATAGGTAGTGAAATTTTGCTCCAAAGTTTTTTCTAATGGTCAAAAAATTGCTGTTGCAGCTATCAAACGTCTAATCCTATGTCTGATACCCCATCAAATGTTCGATCCAATTGCTCTATGTTTGACACTGTTTGAAGGTATGTTAGGTGAGTCTTTGTTAAGAGTTTTGGATGTCAAATACAATGTCTAAAAGATGCGTCGGATAGAAATAAAGAGTTCCAAAGGTTCCTTTTAACCTGTCAGATGTTCGATAGTCCAGCTATGCATCTTATCCATCATTCAATCATCAGGATCAATTTTCACTTTATCCTCTGGATTCCAATCCTCATAGCCAATGTCTAAAACACATCCAATATTTAGCGACACATTTGTCTTGAAGTTTTTCAGACATTAGATCCACTTGGTATGTGTCCAAATGTGCATATGATGCTCAACAGAAAAACTTTGTTCCTTCTTGTTTGCATCCTTTCCTTTGCCGATTGTTTGAGCACTTTACCAATGAAAAACCCACTTAAAATATTAGTCCAAATTATCATTTTGTTTTGTTAATCATCAAAATCAAGAATTGATCAACCTAAGTATTTCAGCTCTTATCAAGCAAGGAAAGGAAGGAAAATTGTGACAGCCCCACCTCCCCCTAAGGCGAACCAGAGGGTTCGGCGGGCCGCCTGCCCAACTCTCGCCGGGACTCAGTCGCTCACTACAGTCCTCAAACAAATAGAAGATAAATCTCAATATAACTCAAATGAATTACCAGATAATGATTACATCAAATTCTCCAATAAATAATTACATGTCAAAAGCGAAGCGGAAATAATTCCCAACTATACATAAAATGATTCCAAATCCAAACTGTACAACATAAAGGCCATCCAATCACGCGCACAAGTACTACAAGCCTTCCTTCGCTTTAAGCCCTGTGGAGGGGAATAAAATATTTTTGGGGTGAGCTAGAAGCTCAGCGAGTAACCAGAAAATCAGTAATCAAATCGGTTTAACAATATTTCTTTTCAATGATGTCATAAATCAAATGATAAGTCCAGAAACAATTACAACATTTACAAAACATTAAATATGCAGTATCAATAATTCAAGAAACATGTACAATGGAAAGCGATGGTAACATTCATGAAAAGATACGCTCGTTCTCCTGTCATTTCCTTTTTTTTTTCATTTGAAATTGCATCATTTTCCACCAACCTCCACCAACCTACAAAGGTAATACTCGAGTATACCGAAATGTTCACCCAAGTTCCTAATCGCCCGACCGAGTCCGCTTCTGGCTCGAGATGACCGGTAACAAGGGGCAATGGCCAGTTCAGCCCAAAAGGCTTACATTCATGCGCAAGTAACATTTCAATCATTCAATCATTGAAAATGTCATATTTATTTAGGTCGAGTGCGATAAAGTACACACTCGCCTAGAAAACTCGTTTTAACAATCATTGAAAGCAAAATCAATAATAACAAGACACTGATATGCAAGCACGCATGATATGTAAGAAACAGTTCCAAAAGTAACTTTGAAAACGGTTCAAAAGTAGATAATGCAGTAAAGCGGTTCAAAAGTAAATTTGGAAACAGTTTGAGGTCACTCACCTCAATGGCTCAGCAATCATCCATCATACACTCAATGCAATCAAGTCCTTTCAAAGTTCGGACAGCACTTCCCCTGAATTTGCTTACTTTTCCAGCCATCACGGCTTCATTATATTTCTCATTCCAACCCAAAGGTACACACACAACAACAAGTTCATCCAATAACCATCCAGCAAGCTCCAAGTAGTACTAGTACAAGTCAAGCTAGGGAAAAGTCCAGAAATGAAAGTTTAGCTCAAACCAGAAAAATAGTTTTGACGTCATTTTGCGGTAATGGTACCAAAAGCACTACGATGGTCGGATGATGATACAAGACCCACCGTTTCGAAGCTAAGAGACAGGGCTACAACAATGTAGAAGGCCACTCAGTCCAAATCCTAGCACAACTAGGTCAAATATGCAGAATACCAAACCAGAACCGTAATTGCAGGTTTACAAATTACACTATGCTGTAATTAGTCCAACTCAGTCTATACAGGTCCGAATGCAGAAATTCCAAAGGCATATGATAGCTACGACATCAAGATACATTTCATCAGAAGACCTCAACCACCAAATCCAAAGAAATTCCAGTCAAAACAGACGATTACAGGCGCAGTTCGGCCATCCTGATCAACCCAGAACAGCAACAGTAAAATCGACATATCTCATTCTACACTACTCCAATTGCCCTGAAATTTTACAGACATCTCAAACACATCAATACCTACAACTTTCATGTTTTAAGAAAAGTCAAATTCTGCCTCTAACCATATGATACAAAACCGGACAGAAAAGGGGGTTATGAAACCCTAACTTTTCACATTTCAATCCAAACCCAAAATTGGTTGCAATTTCCTATCATACACACCTACTAGAGTCATAACCCCTCATTACCAACCATCATAAATAACCACAACACCATGATCACATTAAACCAGAAAATTCCTCAAAAAAATAAAAACTTCACCAATTCATTCCAAACCAAGAAATAAACCACAATTTTCAACACTATAGCCACCATTAGGCACAAATTAAACATCATTAGGTGTAAGAGGAAGTGTAAGCACCACTTACAAAGTAAACAAGAGAAAGAAAGTTGTAGAACACCTTAGCTTCTCAAAGAAACTTCACCAAAACACTCACTAACACCAAATGGAGGAATTTTATGGAGTAGAAACTAGTTTAAGCACTTGAGTTGGATGATTGGCACTAAATGGTAGCTAAACTTGGAAGAGTTTTTCTTTCTTCTTTGATAGAGAGGGCCGGCCACCAAGGAGCAAGAAATGGTGATTTTTGGTGGTAATTTTAAGATATTTAACCAATGGGTCAAAAGTCAAAAACATGAATAGTGTTCCATAAAGTCCACCCAATGATATTGTGACACTTGGCACCTCTTTAAATGCATTTCTATCCTTTGGTCACCTCTCACATCAATCACTTCACCTCCTCTACTTATCTCTTAACACCCGATAAAGTTTACACAGTATCCGAAACTTAACCTTATTGGCCGAATTTTTCCGAACTTTTCGCACTAGTGGGGCCCACGTCCATAATCTATCCGTAATTTTTCAAAAACTACTCAATGGTAGAAAAATCATCTAAAAACTATAATTACTCAAAAACTAACCGATACTAGAAAATCATTTTAAAACTATTTTTGCTCATAAACTTTATCTGGGGAATTTTTCTAATAAAGAAAATGTAGAAAAGGCGGGCGTTTAAAAAATAAACCCTAGAAAATTAGAAACTTTCCGGGTTCTCAAACTCAATTTTTTTCGGGGCGTCACAAAAATTAATCCCCCAATATGTTAGACCATTCAAAATTTATGAGAGAATAGGTGTGAGAGCCCAAAAATTTTCATTTCTTATTTAACATTTAGCACATGTTGCATTTTCTTTTAACTTACATGTTCAATTTCTTTTGTTTCATTAACAAATAAAGAGGTATACCTTAAAAATGGCATCACTTATCTTAAAAAACATTAATATGGGTAGGAACGATAGATTTATTGTGTGATCATGAGAAACTTTTCATGTTTTATTAAAAATTTAATGCATGTTCCATTTTCTTTTATTATTGATTTACATGCTTAATTACTTCTTTTCATTCACAAATAAACTGGTAATACCATAGAAAATTGTATCACTTACACCATTAAACATTGGTATTAATTGGAATTTGCTGGGGTAAAAAAAAAGAAGAAGAGAGCGACTCGGATCAACATGCAGTGACAAGTGTTATTATACTTGTCTTACATGCCTTACTTCTTAAACATAAGCACCAAACTCCTCTTAGTCAGCCGAGAGAAACAAGAAAGGAAACAACTAGTACATTACCTCTATTTCCATTTTGCATAGTTGGCCGAGAGCATAAAAGCTACTAGTACTTGTTTTGGTCTATCACTAGCAACCGAGAGAAAGAGTAAAAGAAACACAACATTCTCTTCTTCCCTAGCCTGTTAAAATCCAGAGAGACAACCAAGGAAACAAGGAACTCTTTTGTTGCTTGTACCGTGAACACCAGCCAAGAAAACAAGGAAGCTCTAGCTTATTTAGCTAAGGAATCGAGAGAGAGGGAAAGTTGAAATTTTCCAGTAAACTACGTGAAGAAACAAGAGGTAGTTAACCAAGCTTTCTTCAATTTTCTTCCACTTTTAGTTAGTAATGTTCTAGATTAAGTCACAATCAAGAAAAGAAGAAAATTTTTTGGGAAAAGTTTGCCAGAGCTGGAAAGAAAAATTCGTTAAAAGCTGCTACAAGTGACCTGTTGAGCTAAGCTGCAAATTCATAGTTCTTTCCTCCAAAATCTGTTAAAACTATGTTTGCATGTCTTATATACTCTCTGGCTTACATAGTTCTTATACATACTCTCTAACTTATCATTCATAGTTCTTATATATACTCTCTAGCTTACACATCTTGACCTGCATGTAGCTTACAACTTAAATGAAGACTGCTAAGGATAGATTATAAAGAACTTTTGCTGGAATTCTCGAAATGATGAAAGGTGAATGCGATGGAATAAGGCTGGAAAAATTTCGGTTGCTGCCAAGAGTCTTGTTAAACCTGGTTAAGATAAATCTTATGCACTTCCTGTGGCCATAATCTAGTCATGCATGTGACATTTGAGAGGTTAAAAGCAAGAAAAGATGAACTTCTAAAGCAATGCGAAAACTGGAATTCCAAGACAGCAAATCTGGAGGAAGAAACGCTGCAACTTTGGTCTTGTTCTTTGAAAACTTTGGTAGAATGTAATTAGAATTCATGTTTTAGGCCCTATATAATGTTTATAGGCTGATGCATGTGAGTTTTATGGTGAAATTTTGAATTCTCTAGCTGGTTTTTCTCTAGAATCTCCAGCTTTGGCCGAGAAGGAAGAAAGCTGTTTTCTTTTCTTTTTTTCAATTTTCCTGTGAAAATTCTGAGAAGTTTAGGCCAAAAACTCCTATTATATATGTAGTACCACCTTTATTTAGTGTTGTGTACTAGTTTCCCTCATGAAAGTTCAATTTATGGGGGCTGGAATGACTGAATCGTTTTGTTGTTAGCTTGTCTATCGGGATATAGCTAAACTCTCATTTGAAGCGGAAGCTTATTGGAGGTTTTGCTGCATTTTCTAACACCATTATAGTAAGTACATAGGTGCATGCTAGATTTAGTTAGGAGATTGAATTAAAGGTTGGGAAAGAAACTTACATTGGTCAGCTAGTTAGACCCTTTTGAGCCGATTGGAATGGTTGAAGATTTCAAGCTACTTCCTAAATTTTTCTAGAAATTTTGACCAAACATTGAACTGAGAACAACTTATTAGGTATAATGGTAATATACAAGTTGGATTTAGGAAGTTTGAACCAAGGAATAGAGAACTTTGGACCAAAAACATGGAACATGAACAAATCCAACTTTGTACTTTGAATCTAGCTTTTAACCTTAAATAACTAAGGTAGAAATGAACCAAAACTAAACAAATTTCTCTAAGTTACTTTACAAAAGTCTTGTCTATAAAATCCATCCAAAAATTTAGAGCAAAATCAAGGAACTTCATAAGACCCGTAAACTATCAAATCCTAGAAAACTTACTTTACATCTCAATTCTAAATGATCCTTAGAATCTTAATCCCAACTTTTATTGCCATATACTCACCTTAAACATCTCAAAATGTATATACATAGATATATATATACATGCATACTTTAGTCAAAATAATTATATGAGCCTTAATTTCACCATTTGGGGAAATTAATAAGTCTATAAATATCTCAGGGCCGAGAGAGTTTTGGCAGAGGATCCAAGTACCAAAGTGTGAACTCAAAAAAATATATTTTAGGTGAGTGTTTCCACATTGATATGTTTAAATTGCCTATGTGTTTTCGTATTTGTGTGTTAATTGCTTATGTGTTGTTAAACAATGTTAAATGATCAATTGCTCACTATGGAAATATTGCTAGTGATTAATTGTAAAGTGTATCTCAATTGTCCCTCGCCTTCTAAATCGGGGATGTACTTTATCGCGCTCAGTTTAGTTGAGCTTGAAGGTTGATAATCGATCAAGTGATACTGTAAGTGTGCATGACTGTAAGCCGTGTGTGTACTTTACCTCATCGGTTGAACTGGGCCCCAAAACCCTCTGTTCAATGGACTATTCGAGCTGGCAAAGGGTTTGGTTGGATAAGATGGTAACTTTGGGTAAGTGTTTCGGTATGCTCGAGTATTACCATAGAGTAGCAGATTACTGATATTGATTTGGCCATCTAAATGAGAGAAGTGTTTACTATTTTGGAGGTTATAAGGAGGAGTTCGGTGGAGGGTGTAGTGCATTGAAGTGGCTCTAATGTGAGTACTGTATCCTTTTGAAAGTGATTGTTCAGCGAAGTGTTCTTTACATTATTCGATGAAATGTTCTTTTCTTACTTAATTTTGATTATGTGTTAAGTGTTTATTGATTATTGCTTATTTGTGAAACCTCACTATGCTTTAACTCAACCAATTAGTTTATTTTCCTGACAGGGATGGAAGAAGATGTAGGAGAGTAGCTAGAAATTTAGTCCGAGACTTGAATTTGTACGGGGATGAATCCTTTTGTACTTAATGTTATAGTTTTGGCAACTTTGTTATCTTTAAGGATTGTACATATTAAGTGTTGTAGGCTAAGACAACTTTTCTTCTGTTTTGGTGAGCATCTAAGTATGATGGACTGCTAATGGCTTTAGTTAATGAAATGTTATCTCTAAAGTTAACATGAATAAGTAAGTGAATACTAACGAGAGTCAGACAGGCGGTCTGCTAAACCCTAGGGTTCGCCTTAGGGTCAGGTGGGGTCGTCACAGGTGGTATCAGAGAAATCATGCTTGGTTTCTACGCGGGGTGAGCTTGGGCCAAGTTGTGTTATAGTCCTAATTGTGTGAATGAGTGCAAGGGACTAAGTCCTCTTATTGAACTTAAGCTTGGAAAGGATTATTGAACCATGAATGTTAGTGTATTAAGCGTTAAAAACTTTATCATGATACTCAAGGAAATTAGAATTGTATGTCAGGTAGGAATTCCAAATGTAGTTGATTTACTCTTCGAACCGGCCGGCTTGAGTTGTGAATTATCCTATTTTTGGATTCTTATACCCGAGTACCAAATTTTTCATTCAATGGTGTATTTGCAAATTCAGAAGGATTTAGTATATCGCATTATGATGTGATTAGAAATCACGATTAAATTTGGTGAAGTACAACAGAAGAGACCAAGCTAGCTTTTGAGAGCTAAAGATGAAGACGAAGTAGTGAGATCTTGAAGATTAGTGTAAATTCTTCATTTTAACATGAGTAATTTTACTAGTCCTTCAATGGTAAATGGACTATATGCCATCTTTTGCCTAAAATGTGGTTTTTCAGACCTGAAATTTGAGTAAACAAGTAGTTTAAATAAGGACATTGTAGCTATTAATAGTTTTAAACCGTGAGGAGAGTTTTCAACTTGAGCTGAGATAAGTTTGACAAATCTGCCATTGATTAGTATGCTACCATTTGCAAGTAATTATATGTGAGTTCTCAATGGAATTGTGGCTCCTTAAATTTTATTGGAGGATTATTTGGGGCTAATGTCCAATAGGATAAAGATGCCTAGTTGTTAAGTTATTAGAAAATCCAATGTATAAAATGTTTAAGTTCATTTAGAATACTTGAAAGCCATTGATGTATTTAGGTAATGATCATACTATTTGATTTGGTATTGGACGTAGTAGATCTACAATTTACTGAGGAATTTTTTATTAGTCTTACTGATAGAGTAATTGGATTAATAAATGCGCTTGAAGAGATTGTCACCTTGGCTATGTTGGAAGATCATACACAGTAGTTAGTATGAAATAGACTTCTATCAATGGATGAGATTTAATGTATAAATATTTTGATGTATGTAATATTAGTTATGTAGAGAGAACACGATGGTTAATGGTATTGAATATTTCTTGTAGTTATTGCAGTAATTTGATGTAGGATTGATGACTGCTTTGTCTTTATTATACATGAAGTATATTGGTTGTTGTTGATTTGGTGCTAAACCTAGATTTGATTATAATTGTGTATATATGTAGACAGTCATAGTTTAAGAGTTATAAACTCTTTATTTATGCAGGTGGCGAAGGATTTTTATTTTATGTTTAGTAAGATTTAAGGATCCATGACTGAAAGAAATGTATGATATTTTCTTATAATATTAGGTATAAGCTATCATTTATTGGAAGAACTATAGCATACTTTTCATCAACGGAGCTAGTTTTACTTGACTTTTGGAGTGTACTCGGTACTTCTTGTTTAAGCATCTTAATCATAAAATTTATTTGTTATGCGTGAAGTTTGACTCAAAGATATGACTCAAAAAGCTTGGTTTATTTTTTCACCATCTTATTTATTGATTTTTAAAGTTAATTGAAAGTTTGCCTTTGAAAGCAACTTAGAATTTGAGAATTTCTTCTTGTTTGAGTTATTTGGATGATTTTTATGGCATTTTCTTAGAACTTCAAAAATATATATATCTATATGTATTTTTTGATTTTGTGTGACAGCCCCACCTTTCCCTCGGACGTACCCTAAGGGTTAGCGGACTGCTTGCCCGGCTCTCGCCAGGACTACTAAACCAAACACACAGTTGTCAAATCATACGGTGCAATCGTACCTCGAACGTACGCTTCCAAGAGCACGAAACGAAACAAAAGCAACAAAACGAAACCGAAAAAATCATCTGCCACGTCACAATCCGGCCGGGTTCTGGCCAGATTGGAGGCAGTAGCTCACCCCAAAAATTTTCAAATTTCCCCTGCTAATCCGACCAGAAATCCGGCCAAGAACTGGCCGGATATACGGCCGGATTTGATGAACAGTTTACCCGCCAATTTTTTTTCCTTTCTTCGTTCAAACTCTGCACTCGTCCGAATTCTAATCAAGTACAAGTAAACTTTATATAACATTAGAGAATGTACATTTCCAACCAAATATGCTACATAGACATGATTAAACACATTTATATACACACGTTGGTAACTTTACAACTCAAAAGGAAATATTGGATCAAGATACATTTAGGGTTTTCCAACTACGGAGGAGCTATACAAAAGCATATCTATACTAGCTCGACTCTTTCTTCAAAACATCATAGTTCCAAGTATTATGCTCCGTAAGGAAAACAAAGGCAATGGAGTGAGCTTTCACTCAATGAGGTACCAACAGGTCAGGCAATCAGGAATCACAGAAGTACACTTGAAACAATCACATAGACTTCATTTAAATACCAAGGAGCACCACATTTTAACATGGAGTAAAAGTATACAGATGGCACTCAAGTGCCAATTTCTGTTTTTTACCACTTGATCCGAACTTGTTGACCCTCCGTCAACGTTTGAAAGTGACCACGACTGTAGACTCCACTTTACACCAAATTTCGTCCACCATACACACCTCTTACCGGGCCCGAACACCTCACAGTAGTAGTGGGGTAATATTCGAGTATACCACAAGGTCGAGGAGCTAGCACTCCACTTGACAAATAGTGAACCCATGGTTCGTTATCTAATCGACCAGGCCCTTGCCGGCTCGACTCGATTAACGACCAATGAGGTTTGAGCTCAGATATCACAGTAAAGTCGTTGGATACAAGCCTCCAAATGACATCAAACCATGCACAAGTAATGAATTCACAGTTATACAGTAAGCAGCCACATAGATTAGAGAACGAGAGTGATAAAGTACACTCTCATTTCATTCAGTATAAACAGAGTTCACAATCATTCAGTCCAAAGATTCAGGTACAAATGACCAGTTAAGCATTAAATCATGCAATGGTACACTCACCAATTCAAGCAAAGCAAGTTCACAAATTTTCGCCCGACGTATGCCTTGGATCACCGGCACGTCCTATAAACAATCAAGAAAAACACCAATTGAGACTCGAACACGAGTCATATACCTCTTCAATGAACTACCAATGCAAGACCAAATATAGCTTGGAATGGAAAATAAATAACATTTAGTGCTAAAAGCGGAAACAACCCCAACATTCACCCAAAACAACCACGAGTACACCTACAAATCATAGGCTATTCAACACACCTTATTAGGGTTACAATACCCTTCAACCTTAGTCAATTAAGAGCTCTACAACCAACCATATTAAAGCCCTAGTTTGAAGCCCTAAAACTGAAATTTTGCCCCACAAACTGAAATTTTTCGCAAACAACCACAACCAACACACAAAAGCTTCATTTTACACAATATAAAGCTAGCATTCCATGACTAACCATTAATCATCATATAAGGACAGAAAAATCACCAATAAATCTGAAATTTATCAAAACTCTACTTTAAACCATGAAATCTTCCACAAAACAACATATTTAGCCACTATAAGACACTAATTGACCATTATTACAACAAAGAGGGAATTTCTAAGCAAAGTACCTTGAAACCTCAAGAAAAGTGGTAACTTAGGGTTTCCTCTTCCAAAACTACTCCACCAATACCTTTAATCTTCCTTAGCAAGTAACTTTTATGGAGGAATTAGAGATTTGGTTGGTTGAATCACAAGATTGAAGCAAGAAATGGAAGATACAAGATTAAGGTTCCTCTCTTTTCTCTCCCTCAAGTTTCGGCCAAGCTAGAAGCAAAATGAAGCAAATCTTGGTCAAAATTGGTTTTAGGGAAGTTAAGACAACTTTGGTCAAAGTCCACCTTCGAATAGTAACGCGACACGTGGCGCCTTTAAGGTTTATTCCTATCCTCTTACTTACCAAGGGTTAATTACCTAGCTAACCTCCAATTATCTCCTAACACCTGGTAAAATAATGTCCCTTAATACCAAACTTTGCCTAGTCGTCAAAATTAATCGTACTTAACGCACTAGCGGGTCCCACGTCCAATATACACTATTATTGTCTCGTGAACTAACTTATACTAGAAAAATGATTTAAAAACTATATTTACTTATAAAAATATCTAGAAAATTTATATAATAAAGAAAATATAGAAAATGTGTTCAAAGAAATAAAATAATGCCTATGTCGCGCCCCATTTTTAAAATAAATAACGAGTTTAGAAAAATGGATTTTTGATTTTTGGAAAAAATGAGTTTTGTTTTTTAGAAAATGAATAAAGGAAAAGGGCCTAAATGGGACTTGTAATGCGACGATTTGGGCCCAAATTATAGTTTAAAAAGGGTTTTTAAAACAAAATCGGAGTCGCCAGTTGGTATAGAGTTAAGGTGTATCAAGTCACCTAAAATGAATTTTTCAAAGGAAAAAGTATAAAAAACCCCTTTTAAACGACTCCTAGTCTACATAAATCAAAGAAAAAGATTCGGGAGTCACATTTGAAGAAAGGGAAGGCAAGGATAAAAATCCGAGGCACCCTTTCGACCTAACCAAGGCTAGTTGCGTGATTTAGTTAAAGATTTTCTTATTTTTAACCTAAAGATTTATCACATTTGGATGTACTATATGACTGCAAACCCTAGACCTAGAAGGGTGTCGGGGGGTCGGAATGTATCTTCAAAGCTTTATTTGGTACCAATCACATTAATTGTGACGCCCAATGAAGACTCTTCGAAGAAGTCACGAATAATGCAAAAATATGAGACTCTAAGAAAAGAAAAGGAATAAAATAATTATATAAATATACATGTCTTAAAGGAGTGCATCATATCGGGTACGGGGGACTAATGTTCGTGACTCAATTTTCCCTTTAATAGAGGGAATACGAGCGTGCTAAGGCTAGAAAGCCAAACTCGTCCATATCCCATATTCAAGGGGTTATTCCCTAATCTAATCAAGCAAATGTAGTAGCCTAGTTCTAATACCTAAATGGGAATGCAAGTCTAATGTCATGTTTTCATACAAAGGGGTAAGGAATATACGTATAAGGGGAAATATGGGAAAGGGATATACGTATAAGGGGAATGCCATGCAAAAATAATAAAAAAAAACCTAAAAGTAGAAAAACATACATGAGATGAAGTGATTTTATCACACAATCATGATCTAACGCTCGAAGGGCTCTTAAGGGTCTAGCGTTGGACTAGCCCTTATTTCTATTTTTTCGCTAGCGTTGGACTAGTGAGAAATCGGACAAGGGAACCACAACTAGCGTTGGACTAGTGTAGTATCGAGAAATGGATCACAACTAGCGTTGGACTAGTGTGATAACGTCACACATTAATCATAACTAACAAATCATGTGAAATATAATAAAAGCATGTAAACATATAATATCACACAGACACATAACAAATAAGCATGATATCTAGATGCAAGGCCCTAAGAAAGCGGTAACACATAACACATAAGCATGCAAATCACACAAGCGAAAAGAAAGCGAATAAAACCCTAGCTATTACATTTGAGGGGGGAAGCCTACTACAATCTAAGAGGAGAAACGGAATAAAATAAATAAAATAATAACCTAGCTATTACAACTTTGGCATTCAAGTGCCTTTCAAATGATCGAAATTGAAAATAACTATACGAAACTACAACAAATAAAGTGGATAAATAAATAAATAAAATGAAAACATTCAAAAGGCATGCAATTAGGCACATAAATCACATAGACACATAGGGTCAAATAAAGTGAAAATAAGGGATAGAGTATACCTTCCTTGAAATGGCAATCAAATGGAGGAAAAATAGCTTCAAAACAATAAAAAGGTCAAGGCACCAATTAAATAGTACAGTATAAACAAAATCACCCAAATCCCTCTCAATTGCAACTTAAATGAAATCAAATAATGCATAATTTCCAAGAAAAGTAAATTATTGATCAAATTTCTAAAATAGAAAAACTACCAAGGACCTAGTTGCAAATATTAACCAATCTCTCAAGCCCAATTAACACATTTTGGGAAATTCATGGGTCCAAGAGCAAAGAAGGAGTCAAGTAATGGTTCAAATTGCAATTACTCTAGGACCTAATTACAAGAAATTAGAACATTATTGGGCCTCTGTAGCATAGATGGAAACTGAGAGGAGTAAAGGCAATTTTTGAAAGCCATTTGCATGCATGTTACATAGAAGCCTTCTTCTGAAACATTCAGTTGAAGTTTGCTACCACTTTAAACTTTCCAATACAAATTTCGTACAAGACTCAAAAAAAAAAAAAACAGCAAAAGACCATCACTCAATCACCACTTAACAACTAGACCCTTTGATTAACCCAAACCAATCATAATCAACATACCATTAAAGATTAAATGGATGACTAAAAAGAAAACAAATGCTGCGGCAGCAAAAGGAGCACCAGCTTTGGGAGTTTCATAGATGAAAATTTCATCACCCAACTAAGAGGTCTATGCGAAGTAACTCAAACGAAGCCTATTGAATCAAACCCCCAGATGCTATAACTTCATCCCATTGCCATTAACATCACCCAAAAACAATCATCTATCCCTAAAAGAACTAATCACAGCAGCTAGACATAAAATGCAGCAAAGTGACTCTATGGCTGCAACGAATGGGCTTGCCATGTTGCAGCCTGCTGGGACACCGCACCTTGCTGCTTTAAATTGCTGCAAGCACATACACAGCATCACTAACACACAGCAAACAGACCCAAATGAAAACTCAAGCCAAACTAGAACCTCAAACACCAAAAGAAAAATCAGTTTTGTCTAATCGCTGCAACAAACCAGCAGCTTCGCGCTTGTTGTTTGTTGCAGCAGATTTTCGTGCACGAATCCCAACCGAATCATACAGCCGATGCTTTTATTTCAAGACTCATGCCCAAGATACACAGGATAGAAGAAAAAAGGAAAACAATGGCAAGAGAGACATCAAAGAGTAAACATGATAAAGCTATGGAACAAGCTCAATAAACCAGCGGCAAAAGGGGTTGACAGTTCATGCATTTTTTAGCAAAAACCTGGTTTCCTACACTGGAATTTCTGGGTTTCATGCCAAAAATCCAAACAAGTACCAAACTTCCAACCCAAGCCAACAATCAAAATTGAATCTTGTAGTTTGTACTCCTAAGAATTATCAGACCCAACTTGTACACGCAAATAAGGACCAAAGGTGCGACCTTTAGTTCATCGGATTACATATACGGGAAACACGACCCATTCATGGATTCTCGATTCGCATTTCTTTGGTTCAGATTCACTTTAAATGGACAAAGGGGGCGCTACCGGGTTTATCAACAGCACAACAACACCAACAAGCAGATCCACAATCATCGCTATTGTGAGAACCCGTAAATTTCCTTATTTCTAGGCCTTATTTTAATTATTTGCACGCCTTTTATGCATTTTTTTTATTAGAAAATTTTTTAAATAATTTTTATGAGTAAATATAGTTTTTAGAAGATTTTTCTAGTATTGGTTAGATTTTGAGAAATTAAGAACGTATATCGGACGTCGGACCCGCTAGTGCGGAAAGTTTGGTTAAGTTCGGCCAATTAAGTTAAGTTTGGGATACTGGGTTTAATTTACCGGGTGTTATAGGATAATTAGAGGTTACCAAGTGGATTGGTGTGAGAGGAAACAAAGTGATATGCATGCATTAAATAGGGTGACAAGTGTCACCATATGATTAAATCTTGCATTTTGACTACTATTCACCTTTTTACCATTTTACTAAATAAACCCAAAAATTGATCAAAATCACTTCATTTCCAAGCTTATGGTGGCCGGCTCTCTCCAAGCAAAAGAAAGGAAAAACTCTCCAAGTTCTTGCTTCAATCTTGCTCAAATCCAACAACTCAACCATTTAATCTTGCATTTACTCCATAAAAACCTTTAAGTGAGTGGTTGTGAGGTGATTAGTGGAGTTGTTTGGAGGATTAAGGTGCCAAGTTGCTCTTTTCCTTTGGTTACTAAGGTGAGTAGTGAAGGAACCCCTCTCCTCTATCTAATGATGTCTAATTAATGACTTGTGGTAGCCTAAGAGGTGATTTTGTGGATTATATCATGATTTTGGTTGAATTTGGTGAAGTTTTATAATTATTCATGATTTTTCTGTTTTAATATGATTCATATGTTGTGGCCATGGATGATGATTGGAAATGATCTTGAATGAAGCTAGAAGGTGTAAATTGTGGTTAATTGCAGAAAATTTCCGCATTGAACGGAAATTTCGGAAGTTAGGGTTTCGATTACCCCCTTTCTGCCTGGTACTGTTCATCATAATTAGAGACCGAATTAGCCTTGGGTTAAAACATAAAAGTTGTAGGGAATGATATTTTAGAGATGCCTACAAAATTTCAGGTCAATCGGAGTAGCGTAACTTATGAAAAGACTGAAATACCCCTGCTGCCCTGTTTCTACCCGAACTTGGTAATCAGCTTTGGTAATTGGTTAATTTGATTGGGAATGCTTCTGATTTGGTTATTTACACCTTCTGAAGACATGTAGACTGGTGTCTTAACTTTCGGATGGCTTTGGAATCACTTGATTTGGACTTAGGTAGCCTGACTTATGATGTTTGAACTAGAATGCGGTTTGTTAACCTGTTTTTGCGGTTCTGGTTTAGTATATTGAATTTTTGACCTGGTTGCACTAGAAACTGGACTGAGTAGCCTTCTTCAACATTGTAGCCCTACATCTTAGCTTCGAAAAGGTGTGTATTAAACCTCTATCCGATAACCGTAGTGCCAATGGTGCCAAAACCGTAAAATGATGTCAAAAACTGTTTTTATGGTTTAGAGCTTAATTCCATTTCCGGATTTCCCTGGTTTACTCTAGTGCTTATACATTCTTATGGAGCCCTATTTTGGTAGTATGTGGAATTGGTTTTGGTTTATGACTTGTAATCGAGTCTTATTGTGCTTATTTGAATATTTTAGGGCGTGACGGTGAGTAAAGACGCTCTTTGGGCGGAAGTTTACGAAATTCCACTTGCTTGCTTGGTGAGTATACTACTCACTTGTTTGTTTACAATGTGGCTTTATTATATTGAACTTGATGCCTTGAAAGCTTATTTACACTGTTGAAACTGATTAAAGTGAGGGTGTACTTGATCGCCCTCACCCTCTTTTGTATTTTACACGACTGTCTACTGTTTCACTGTGGTATTTGAAATGTACAGGAAAAACTGGATTTGGTGTCGTTTGGACGAGGATCCAACGGCTTTTACTGTTACTACTGAGCTCAACCCCATTGGTAGTCGATTGAATCGAGCCAGCGAGGGCTTGGTCGTGAAAGTTGACGAGCCATGGGGACTGTTATATGGAATCTTGTAGTAGTGAGACTCTTGATTCCGGTATACTCGAGTATTACCAAATTTCTACTGTTTGGAGTTCGGGCCCGGTAGGGGTATGTTGGGTGGAAGGAATGGACGTAAAGTGGAGCTTACGGTTGGTTACTCTTAAACATTGACGGAGGGTCAATGAGGTCCGATCAAGAATGCAAGTGAGGAAAGGGGCTCTTGAGAGCTGCCCGTATCCTTTTATCAACACTATTGATGTGTGTCTTTGCTTACTTTTGATGCATTAGAATGAGAAGCTTGATGCTTATATGAACTTTGCTACTTGAGTGATAGTATATCACTGGGCGTAAGCTCACTCTGTTCCTTTTGTTTTCCTTACAGAAAATTGATTACTTTTGGAAAAGTTGTACATGTTGGTTGCCGAGTTGAGCTTATGTAAATGTATTTTTGAATAGCTCCTTTTGGGCAAAACCCTAACTGTATTTTGATCTAATTATCTCGCTTTTGTTTTGTAAATTACAAACGTATGTATATAACACTGTTTTAACCCCGTTTATGTGTCCTATTTAGTTGGGAATATTTTTCCGAGTTATATGACATGGCACCCACTATTCACCGACGGTTTAGTTTGCGTTGGGCTATTTTGCGATTTCGGCTTGTATAAGCGCGTATTATCTTCCCGAAACGTCTTAGATCGTGTTTGCCTGCACCGTTAGTCCTGGTGAGAGCTAGGCAGGCAGTCCGCTAACCTCTTTGGTTCGCCTTAGGGGAAAGTGAGGCTGTCATAGGTGGTATCAGAGCCACTTCGCGTGGTCTCTGCGCGGAGAGGACTTGGGCCAAGTGGTGTTATGGTCCTGCTTTCGTGAATGCGTCAAAAGGTATAAGTGCTTTTTGAGCGTAAGCTATGAACTGTGCATGTCATAAGTGTAAGGATCATTATCATGGGACTTGAGGAAGCTAGGTATGTATGTCAGGTAGGAATCTTTAATATGGATGATTTACGCTTGGGACCGGCCGGCTCGAGTTGTGAATCATCTTAGATGGGATTCTTGCGCCTGGATACGAAAGAAATGAGAGCCTAGGTTAGAAAGGATTGGGCGAACTAGAAATGCGATTCTATAGAATTTCGTGTGGTTTGTTCGGGTATGGTTAAGCGTGATCAACCTTGATTAAGATATAAATGGTGTTGTTCTCGTAGATTATGGACGGAGCCCTAGGGGGGAAAGCTTTTCGTGAGTTCTTTTGTACTCGTGCCCTAGTCTGTCTACAGTACTTTTGGAGGACCCCTTTTTTCATGGGATGACTTTGTATGTACTTGACTGACTGTTCTGTATAATTGCTTGATCCGGTTATGTGTTCTATGTATATGTGTTATGTGTTTAAATGCTCTACGAGGTAGTTGTTTTAGTTAATTGTGTGACAGCCCCACCTCACCCTAAGGTGAACCAAAGGGTTCGGCGGACCGCCTGCCCAGCTCTCGCCGGGACTCAGTCGTTCACTCACACAAATCAGAAATAGAACCACAAGAAAGAGCAAAACGAGGATCCAAAACTTAAGTGAAACTTATATGTACATTGCTATCTCAGAAAGAAGTACAACCGTCGAGAATACAAAAGTTCTCAAGTCATCATACAACCAGCCCGTGCCAAGCACTAGGGCGAGAACTAAAACAAAACCAAAACTAGACCCAGCCAGTCTATACAGAGCTCTCGTCCTTGCTCGCCTTCCCTTGTTAAGGAAAACAAAACTAAAGGGATGAGCTAAAAGCTCAGTGAGGTTCCGAACATAGAATCAAGTCATAAATCAAACGATAAGTCAAGAAACAGTTACAACATTTACAATAAACCATACATGAAAAGGATACGTTCGTTCGTTCATTCGTTCGTTCGTTCGTTCTCCTGTCATTCCCTTTTCCTTAATTCATTTGAAAATGTATTTTTCGTTTATACATAAAACCCTCGTTCGTTCGTTCATTCGTTCATTTCATTCACCCTTTCCTGGACATTTGCCAGGCTCCACCAACCTCCACCAACCTACAAGGTAATACTCGAGTATACCAAACGTTCACCCAGGTCACCATATCGCCCGACCGAGTCCACTTCTGGCTCGAGTCGATCGGTAACAAGGGGCAGTGGCCAGTTCAGCCAAAAGGCTTACATTCATGCACAAGTAACATTTCAATCGTTCAATCATTGAAAAGTTCACAATCATTTAGGCTGAGTGCGATAAAGTACACACTCGCCTAGAAAACTCGTTTTGGCTAATGAGTGAAAGCGTTTAACATGTTATCAGTCATATATACAAGCCATATAATCAAGAAACATAACAAACAAGGAACACTCACCGAATTATGCAAAATAACGTCCAAAATGTCCTATCGGATCTTACCCTCGGTCACCGAGAAAACCTATGATTCAATGAGAAAGAATATTACTATTCATCTAGCAAAACAAGTAAGTAGAAGCAAGGAACTCGACTAGTTACGAGTAAAACGGATAAAGGTGACTTTAAAGTGAAAAACAACCATTTGGATCTGTGGACGGAAATAACTAGGGTGTCATAACCAAACTCAAAGGGTTATAACAATTCCAATGGAAAACACTTGAATCAAAGTCAAATCAGAATCCAACTAGATAGGCTCAGAAATATTATTTTTCGGAATCGTGTATGTGGTTAAAAATCGATAGACATTCAAGTAGGTATTATAGCCTACATGTCTTGACTGAGAAAACCTTAGGTCATACCTCTATATTTTGGTATGAAGTTGTAAATAAACATTTAAAGGTTGAAGGTTCAAATGGAAAAGGTATCATGTTTTAAGATGGAAAACGGTCATAGTATTTGTCCAACGAAAAATAGACAAGTTTAAATAGAAACTTAACCCTCGAGCGAAAATTTGGGCAGCACGCCCTTTGTATTTTCCTATTTCCAGCCATTTATGGCTTCATTATTTTTCTCATCCAGTCCCAATAATCACACACAAAATAAGTTCATTCAATAGCCGTTCAATAAGCTCCAAGTAGTACAAGGACAATTCAAGCTAGGAAAAAGTCCGGAAATGAAAGTCAAGCCCTAAAATATTCAAATAAGCACAATAAGACTCGATTACAAGTCATAAACCAATTCCACATACTACCAAAATAGGGCTCCATAAGCATACATAAGCATTAGAGGAAACCAGAAAAATCCGAAAATGGAGTTAAGTGTTAACCAAAAAAAAAATAGTTTTTGACATCATTTTGCAGTTTTGGTACCAATGGGACTACGATTATCGGATGGAGGTGAAAGATACACCATTTCGAAGCTAAGAGATAGGGCTACAATATTGCAGAAGGTCACTCAGCCCAGTTTCGAGTGTAACCAGGTCAAAAATGCAATCTACTACACCAGAACCGCAAAAACAGATTCACAAATCGTATTCTGGTGCAAACATCATAAATCAGGCTACCTAAGCCCAAATCCAGTAATTCCAAAGCCATCCAAAGATAAGAAACAGGGCTAAAATTCATCAGAAGACCTCAACAACTAATTCCGAAGCATTCCCAACCAAAATAACCCATTACAGAAGCAATTCTCAAATTCGGGTAAAACCAGGGTAGCAAGGGTAATTCCATCTTTTCTCAAGCTACGTTGCTCTGATTGACCTGAAATTTTGTAGGAATCTCTAAAATATCATTCCCTACAACTTTCATGTTTTAACCCAAGGCCAATTCGGCCCCTAGCTATGAGATACAGTACCAGGCAGAATGTAAGAACATGAAACCCTAGGTTTCCAATTTCCTTCCAAAACAGAAATTTCTTGCAATTAACCACCAAATACACCTTCTAGCTTCATTCTATATCATTTCCAATCATCATACATGTGGCGACCCCACTTCCCCCTAAGGCGAACCAAAGGGTTGGTGGGCCGTCTACCCAACTCTCGCCAGGACTCACGCAAGCATTCTAACCCAAAACCGTCCGACGATTAACCTAAGCTATTACAATAATGATTCTTCCGAAACAAATCAATTTCTATCACCACATTAACTTCAGAGATAACAGCATATAACCTAGCCAATCGACGGTTCTTAAATACTTCCAGCGACGCTCGCAAAAGATAGGGACATACTATACCAATACAAACATATAAATTGAGTATTAGAATTAGAGATTACACTTTTCCAGCTTCAAGTGGAAATCCAAAATGAAAAGTACGATGCTTAGCTTAGAATCCGTTACAAACCGAAAATTACAATCAAATTGTTCAAGTACAACCATAAGAAATATAAGCTGCTCAAATACTTTCAAACTTCCCATCCTGTAAGGAAAACAAATAAACATGGGGTGAGCTAAAGCTCAGTGGTGCCCCAAAACATGCAGTCACGTAATTCAAACAGCAAGTAATAACTTAAACAGGTTAAACAATTATGAAAGCGTGTAACAACACAAGGTAGGATACAGGGGCTCTCAGGAGCCATTTTCCTCGCTTGAGCACCGTTTATCGTAGTTGACCCTCCGTCAACTTTCACTACCTATAATCCATGTAGATCCACTCATTTTAATCCTAACCCGTCACCATTCATACCCCTGTCCCGGGCCCGAACGTCGACTAAGGACGCAGTATACTCGAGATATACTCGTAGATAATTGGTCGAGGGATTCACCCAACGACGTTTTTGTAGTTAGATTCAAGTGCCGAGGGATTCACCCAACGACGTAACTACTTTTAGATTCAAGGATTATTGTAGTTAGATTCAAGTGCCGAGGGATTCACCCAACGACGTAACTACTTTTAGATTCAAGGATTTACGAGAAAAATGATTCACGCAAGTCACCACTCGAACGGCTAGTGCGATAAAGTACACACTACTCACTTCGATGGATCAAAACTCATTTTGCAATATATCACATATCGAGTCAAGAAAGCACTTAATTCAAGTAGGAAAAGAACAGGCAGGGACACTCACCAAGAGTGGAGTTCAGATATCAGGTTGGGAATCAAATTCTGCGTCCTCGCGATATCCTAAAAACCAAATTTTGAAACCATAAGTTTCTATTCAGTTTTTAAACTTATTCGTATAAGAATTTATTTAATATAATACTAGTTTACTTTCTCAAGAGATTTCAAAAATCTATTTAGATTGAAGCTTGACAAAAGTAGTAGAAATGTTCCTTATTTTTCCTTAGAAGGGGGTAACTAGTATTACTTACTAGAAACAAGTCGACAAACTTCTCAAAATCATAGTTAGAAAGTTACTTTGAACATTTCCCTAAAGTTACGGCTTTTGCAAAAATTATCCTTAAAAACTATTTTTCCTAGAATAGGGTTTCTTGCCGAGCAAGTCTCCCAAGCTTTTCAATAGGATTAGTAAAACTAGTATTTTAAAACTTTTCCTATAGTTAACTATACAAGTGCAAGGCTTATAGGAAGGAAAAGAATTGAAATAAGACTTGGAGTTTCCAAAAGTTATAGAACTTATTTACTGAAGCTATCGGGGCTGGTTTGAGCTGAAGGAAATTATTGAATTGGAAAGTTTTAGGCAAAACGCTAGATATAGAGTTTTATAATATCATACTAGCTGGAAAATATTTTTGGTTAATTTTGAACGCAGCTACTCGAGTTTGCAAGGTCTATACAATTTCCCCCCGCTCCGATTCCATTTCGAGATCATAATATGGATCAAAATATGGCAAAAATCACATAGCAAATTACTAGGGTTTCGTCAATCATTAGCCCTAGCTTTAGACAATTGAAATTCTGAATAAAATAAAATGATCAACCAAGGCTTCATCAATCATTAGCACTTGGTTTCAGCAAACCCAACATAAGCAAATAAAATAAAAGTGGAGTCCCAAGACATTCCAGCAATTAACTTCCATCATTCAATAATACTTTATAAAATTATTTCAATGGCTAAGGGCTTCGTCAATCATTAGCCCTTAGCACCCAACCAGTAATTCTTGTGACAACCAAGCTTAACATTTCAAATGTTTAAATCTACTAACAGTTATTTAAAACCAAAGACCACAATTGCAGCAGCCTCCTACTCAAGTATTTGATCCAAAGCCAAGAAATTCCATACATAATATCACATTGTCACCCCAAAATTCAAATGCATGACCATCTCAAGGTATTATAAAGCGAATTCAGTAGTAATACAATTTTTCCACAGCTCCAAAATATATGAGGAAATCCATACGTACTTCTTTATCAAACATGACTAAGGCTGGAAAATTTCCAGCTTATATCCATAGCTACCCTTCACTATTTCCAAATCGAATTCTCAAGATATCAAATGACCCATTGCCAAACAGTTTTCACAGACTACGTGTGCATTTTGTCATGCATTTCGGGTTTCTAACACCCCAAGGAAGAATTCTAAAGTCAAGCTGAAGATTCTGGTTCATAATCAAATTCGAGCAACAAGATTAAACATCCCAAAAAAATTCAAGAATCTGTCTAGCAAGCCACGGATGAATCATGCATGAAGGAATTTTCTGTTTTCACTTTATTTACTCAGGTGAAGCAGGCTAGTAAACTCTCACTTCCTCAAGCAATTACTTAGCTAAACAATGCACAATTTCCGTTCAGGAGTTGAAGTTAAACCCCTGTTAAAAATCTTCAAAATTTCCAGATTCATGTTCACGGTAGTTCATAAGGAACTTCTAGCAATAGCAATGGTTCTTAAAACAGGATTTTCTTTGGTTAAAACAGAATTTTTGGTACTCTATTAGTACATGTAAACACGTAGCTAGCTAGTAAAGGTTTCCAAATCAAATCCAGGTTCAAGCTACAATTATACTCATCTACACAAATCCAGAAATTATAACAACTAGTCTCGGATGATCATTCATGAATCAGTTTTTCTGTTTTCATTTTATTCTCTTGGTTAGCCGAGCTACTAGACCTCATGCGAACTTCAATTAACATGTTGTTAACTAGTTAATCGCATATATTCACTCTAATCATCATCATATGACAGATTGCAAATTACAATTCAGATTCAAGGTCTCGGAAATTTTCAGCTCATAAGAATTCCAATTCACAAAACCAGAATTTTTCCAAGTTCCTAGTTTCATTGTCCAATCGTGTAACTCAACATGCAGGCTCTTAAACATTTTATCTTCACTTGGATAGTTAGGATTATAACCACAGCTTGACATAATTAAGTAATTTAAGCAAATCATTTCTTAATTAGTCTCGGCAGAAGATTTTCATCAAACCAGAATTTCTTAGGTCCCTTAATTCATCAATCAACTTCATAGAATTAACATGCAGGGTCCTAGACATCATACACATTAAGTTCCACTCGGCTAATTACACTTGAGTGCTCAGGTTATCACAAGAAAAACAGAATTTCAGTTGCATTTCCAATCCATCCTCTCGGCAGAATCATTCACAATCAAAACAGAATTTTCTAATCTCCTTAGTTCATCATCCGATATTATCTTCAATTGAAGTCTTTTATTTTGCCCTTAAATTCTCACATGCAAGATTGCTGAGTTAATTAGCTAACATCCAGACCAGAAAATTCAGCTCGGCAGCAGCAAAACACTTTCATAAATCCAGAACTTGGTGAGACTACACTCGGGTGAGTTTGCATGCAAAAAGTTCTGTTTCATTTTTATTTCCAGAGTAATCCAGGCTAATTAAATTCATGCATGACCCTAATCATAATAATCATCCAAGATTCGATTAGTTAATCACCAATGCATGCTCAAATCAATTCCAGAAAACACATTAGAGCTACATTCCTAACTCAGCTACTCGGCAGGGGCATATAACCGAAACAGGAATTTTTCTAATATCTTAAATTCATCATCCGATGGTTCCACAGTACATGCATGCTTCAAGATAGCTCAAACTACCTCTGATTAGTCCTAAAATGATCCAGAATTTTACCTCACAGCAAGCTAATCTTTCACACGAAAATCTGGAAAATTTTTCTTCCTCTCAGCTCTCACGTACGCGGCAGTGATTGAGGTTGTGGTTGTCGGTGGAGCTGGTGGTGTCACAGTCGTGAAGTGGAGTGAAATGGAGGTGCAGAATGGGTGGATCTTGCTCACGGTTTCTCTCTGCCTTCACTCTAGCTTCAATGTTTGCGGACAAAACCAGAAATGGAACCGCACTCTCAGCATCCTTCCTCACTCTCGGTCGATGATAACAATGTGAGGGTGGAGTGTTATCTGAGGTAGGGAGTGTGCAGAGGTTATGGACTGGGATTGTGAAGTGGTGCTGCGGTTTGAGGATGGTTGAGTGTCGGAAGTGATTGAGTGTAGGGGTGGTGAAGCTGCGGTTGGCCGAATGGAGCGGCTTGTGATCATGGTGTCCGGGGAGTTGTTTGGCTGCCTGGAATGGTTGTGGCCGTGGGGTAATTGTGAAGTTGTGAGGGGTATTTTAGTCTTTTCACTTCTCATCCTATTATCCACTTAAGTCCTTGGTTCTAACTTAGCTCCAAAAATTGCCCCCAAATGTGATTTGAACGCCTAATGATCCGCTAATCTTGCAAGGTTTTGATTATCGAAATTTTTATGTCCTAAATATGGTTAGAGTACTTGTATTGTTTTTATTCTAGAATTTATCGGTTGCATAAAAATATTAGGATTTCTAACTACACTTAACCTTATTCGAAATTAGGATTAGCTATAAAACAAAATCAAGGAATTATTTTTAAGAAGTAAACTTAACATAACTCAAGAATTATTAACTTAGTGTAGCGAAGCTAAGTGATTTAATAATTAGCACCGTTATATTATTTTGCACACAAAAATTATTATTATTTTTTATTTACTTGTTTAAAACAAATGAAATAGTGTGGTAGATTAGAATAAGGACTACGAATAAAATATGCACTAGTATATAAAAGCGAGTGAAAGTAATACTAGAAAAGATTTAAAGAATACGAATGCTAAATAAAAGTGAAATTGAAACATGCATTGGTATATAACTGCAAAATTCAAGGTTCTCACAGCTTGCCTAACTTTTGTCTCTCTTATACCAATCCACTTAGCATCCTCTACTTATCTCTTAACACCCGGTAAATTAAATCCAGTATCCAAAACTTAATCTAGTTGGCCGAATTTTTCCGAACTTTTCGCACTAGTGGGTCCCACGTCCGGTATACGCTCTTAATTTATCAAAACCTATTCGATACTAGAAAAATCATCTAAAAACTATATTTACTCATAAAAATTATCTAGAAAATTTTCCTAATAACGAAAATGCAGAAAACAAGCCATTAACCCGAATAAAACCTAAAAATGGAAAAATTACGGGTTCTCACACCCACTCTTGGCAGGAGTGGAGGACTCTCTCGCTTGGTGCCCATCGCACGATGGATGGTTTAGCATATCCTCTGCAATAAAGACCCTGAGGCCACAAAGCAACTCCTTGCTATCTGGGACAAACGCCTCCCCTCTAGGATCTCGATCTTCATGTGGAAGTTGCTGAACTCTTTACATCCTCTACCGGATATTTTGCTGTAGTTTGGGTTCCACCTCCTCTCAAAATATTTCTTCTGTAGGAATTCGGAATCGGTGAACCATGTCTTCCTCAACTGCGACCTGGCATCCTTAATCTGGGGGTCGCTTGAACGACAGCTCAATCTTGTCCTTGTTCCGGTTGATGACATCCTCCTGAAACTGCAAGGCTGGTGGGTGCACTCGTCCGGAAACTCCGCATTGGCTGCACTAACCCGCCTATTACCGACCATTGTGTGCTGGGAGCTATGGAAGGCTCGGAACAAAGCGTGCTTTAAGGACGTGGTGACCACTAGCACAGGTCTCTTACACCAAATTACCTTGCAGCTACATGCAGTTGGGCATGCGTTTCCCTTCCGTTGCACAAGCACTGGCGGTGCGACTCTTCGGGGACAGGGACTTGTTCCGTTTTTGGTGTATCCGAGGCACAGAACCATAGCCCTCTCATGGAGCTGCCCCGCTAGGCCCTATGTGAAACTTAACATTGATGGCTCATCCCTTGGGAACCCGAGCGACTCGGGGGGTGGCGGGCTCGTTAGAGATGACTCAGGGTGCTTCCTCTGCGGGTTCTCATCGTACTATGGGTGGTAAACTAACATGCATGCAGAGGCATCTGCTCTACTGGAAGGAATACAGCTCTGTTTATCACAAGGATATGGCCATGTCCTGGTGGAGCTCGACTCGCTGACGTTGCTAAATGTGGTGCAGGGACGGTCTAAGTGTCTGTGGCGTATATTCCCTATCGTCTCAGCCATACAGGCCAAGCTGGAGAGAGGGGTCTTCCGACTCCAACACTGCTACAGAGAGCTCAACGCTGCGGCCGATGCTTTGGCGAAACACGCTAGTAATATGCGCACCTCATCTGAATATCACGCGCCTACCTACCTCCCTGACATCCTTGGCATTCTCCAACTGGACAGAGAGCACTTCCCCTACATTCGAACCACTAGATGGATCTCGTTTAGCTCACCCTAGGCCAGGGTTGGGATCCGACTTGCTAGCCCCTTGATGTAACTTTTTAGATTTCTTATGAATAAAAGCTGCTTTTAAGGAAAAAAAAAAAAGAACTCTTCCAATTATTGCTCTTTATTGTGGTAGAGATATGGCAATGCATTTTCTAGTTTTTGGTTTGCTCCATTTGGTTTATTCATGGATTATGCATCTCAAAAGCTTGGCGAAAGAAGAAATGGCACCATTCAATTAGTGGAATGGTAATTGACAACAACTATTCAAATCAATGGAAGATTAGCTATCAACCACCATTCAGAAAAGAAACCAACCACCACTCAAATAAGTGGAGAGTTAGCTATCAACCTATCAACCCGGGTCGGCTAGTTAAAGGTAAATTATTAAAGGACAGATGGCTGAAATTTAGCTAGCAAAAAATTTAAAAAGACCTACCTTTCAATTATGAATGCTAAGTCAAATAGTTAGCAGAAATTCTCTGTAAATAGTCTTGTAAGAATTCAAATAATAAATCCATAGTTCATAACTTCAAGAACTTAGAACCTTTAATTCTTTCTAAAATTCTAGTATAACCTCATTTTCATAAAACTTTGTATATCCCTCTCTTGTACATATATCATCAATAAAATTTGAGTTTCAAGAATCAAGTGTTGTGTTGAAATTGTTCAAGTAAGCTTCCGCTTCCTCTCCTAAATTTCCTTATGCACTTTTATATCCTAGGTGTAGTTAGTATTAGAGCCATGGTAGACTTTTACCATGGGAAGGGTAGCTTTATTTAATCTCTTATAATGGATGTAAAATCTATTTTATTGTGTAAACAATAAGATTGTGGTTTGAAGAAAGCAATCTATATCATGGATTAAATGTAGGGCTTGTGTGCAACAATATGACTATGGTCTCATGAGCTGCGTGAGCAATACGACCATAGTCTCATGAGCTCATATTCATCATAAAAGATGATATGCTTATGTTGGTCAATGGCCTGGTATGATTTGGATTAAGGTATTGATAAGGTCATTTATTATTCATTTATTATTGCTGTCAAGTCCATTTGTTGCGCCTCGGATCTTGGTAAAACCTCAGCCTTCCACCATTACATATATCGTTCTTATGAATATGAGCTTAAGGGATTCATGTGTTCAATACACTTATAGAGGCATTGCGTTCATGTGTTCAATATGCACATAGAGACACCTATGTTTGTCCAGGATATATGCTGATTATTCTTCATGTCATTTGCTCAATATGTTTGTACAATGAATTAGCTTTATTTTCTATTATAAGCAGATTTGAATATGGTTAACCAAATTTATTACCTTTTACATCTTTATCTTCATCTGCATCTTCTAAATCTATTAAAAAGAAAAATAAGTTTACTAAAAATGCTGAAATATTAGAATTTGAGAAAATTGAACAAAAAAATACAAAATTGGAAATTTCCAATTTCCAAAATTTGAACCTCATTTAATTTATCGAACGGGTAGATTTGATTTACAAAACTAGACTTGTTATAAAAATTGTAGAAAGGATAATTCCTATTAATGATGAATTTACTGAAATTAAACTTCTTAAATTTGAATCTAAAATTATAAATAATGATCATAAATATTTACATATATGATTTGTACAAATTGCACTTCAACTTTTAAATCATCAAGGTTTAAATACTTCAGTCTTGGTAGCTTTAAGAGATTGGAGGCATCTTAAATTTTAAAATTTGTTATTAGGGTTTGTTGAAACTAATTTATGTAATAGTTCAACATGTTTTAATTATCATCCAACTTTTTGGTCATTAAGGATTGAATACTTCAGTCTTGGTAGTTTCAAGAGATTGTAGGCATTTTAAATTTTAAGATTTGTTATTAGGGCTTATTGAAACTATGAGGACCCGCTAAATTCCATTATTTTATCTTAATTTATTTTAATTCTTCACATGCATTTTCTTTACTTTACTCTATTATATTAATTTCCCATAGATTTTATAAGCAAGTATAGTTTTACATCATTTTTCTAGTATAAATTAGTTCATGTGACGTTAATAGTGTATATCGGACGTGGGACCCGCTAGTGCGTTAAGTGCGATAAATTTTGACGACTAGTGGGAGTTTTGTATAAAGGGATATTATTGTACAAGGTGCTAGGAAATAATTGGAGGTAGCTAGATAAATTAATCTCGGAAGACAAAGGGATGAGAATAAACCTAGGAAAAGCCAAGTGTCATGAAACCAATGGATGTTGGACTTTGACCTAACTTTCCTTCACCTTTACTAAATCAAAAATTGACCAAATTTCCCTCACATTTCTCCTAGCTTGGCTGGCCACCTTGAGAGGAAAAACAATAGAGAAAACTTCATTCTTTAACTACCAAACTTGCTTGAATCTTGAGTGTTTGCCAACAACTTTGCAAACCACTCCATACAAGTGTTAACTAAGGAGGATTAAAGGTGTTGGTGGAGTGACTTTGGAGAAGAAAGCACTAAGCTTTCATCTTTCTTGGAGGAACAAGGTAACCTTGGCTAGAATCTTTCCTCTACTTCAATTAATTGCCAACTAGTGGTTTAGGGTTGTGATTTTTGTAGTTTTATGGGAAAATTTCATGGAGAAAGTTGTGACATGGAAAACTTCAGTTTTATGGTGAATTTTCTGCTCTTATTTGATGCTTGAGCATTGGCTATGGATTGATAGCTTTGTTGTGTGTAATATTGAGCTTTTATATGCTAGTTTTACTTGCCTACGAAAAATTCCAGCTTGTGTACCTAAATTTCAGCTTAGGATTTCTAATTTGAGAGTTATTGTGGTTGGTTTGTAGAGCTAATAATTGGCTTTATATGAAGGGTATTGTGGCCCTAATTAAGGGTGTTTAATAGCTTATAATTTGTCTGTACAATTGTGGTTGAATTGAGATGTGATTGGTGTTGATTGTAGGATGGAAAAATAAAGGAACTTAAGGGAAAGTGCTGTCCAATTTTTGGGGCTACTTGATTCCTTCAAGTTTGGGTTGATTTGGTGATAAACTTGCTTAAGATGTTTGGTATAGCTATAAGCTTTACTTAGGTGTTGAATTTTGGTTGAATGGAAGGATTTTCATTGGTATTTTCCTCCAATTTGTTGGCTGAAATTTCCGTTGTTGGTCAAGTGATAGCGAAGTCCATTACCTTGTTGTTTTCTAAATTTTTCATGATAGGTTTTGGCCAAAACTTGTTCCAAACATTGGTTAAGCCTTTTGTGCTTGAATTTGAGTGAAAACTATGTAGAGTAGGGGGTGAAAAACCCCATGATTTCACTTCTGTCATGGCTGCGAAAATTCTGGTTTGAAAGGCAAATTTGCCCTTGTTACCTTTGAGCCTTAAAGTCTTTAGTTTGGAAGTCTTGAGGACCAACTGTTATTTCCTTTCACTCCAAGCCACATTTTGCTTTGTAGTAGTAGTTCATTGGATAGGCATACAACTCGTAATCGAGCCATAATTGTTTTACCTTGGTTGTTCTTAGGACGTACTGGTGATCAAGGGTATACTTCGGGTGGAAACTTTAGAATCGAGCTAGAAAGGGGCTTGGTCGAGAAAACTTATGAGCCATGGGGGCCTGTTTCCTTGGAATCTTTGAGTATTGGAGACTCTAGATTCCTGGTATATTCGAGTATTACCATCTCTGTTCCTGTTGAGGCGTTTGGGCCCGGTAAGAGATATGTTTGGTGGACGAAATTTAGTGTAAAGTGGGGTTTACGGTCATGTTTGTTCTTTAAATGTTGATGGAGAGTCAACAGGGTTGGATCAAGTACTGCAACGGAGATTTGGCTTTTGATAGCCATCTGTATCCTTTCTATTTGAGATGTTTATTCATTTCCTTATCTGGTATGTATATTTGACTGATTAGAAGTAAAGCTCCATGATTCTTGACTGCTTGTATTTTTGGTACTTCATTATCTTTGTTTTCCTTACAGGGATCAAACTTTGAAACTGTGATTTTGGAAGAAAGAGTAGAGCTAGTTATAGTCATTCTTTTGATTAAGCTCCTCTGTAACCAAAACCCTAATTGTATTTTGTATAAGTACGGATATTATAGCTTGTACTTCAAGTTAATTTGTTGAAGACTCCAATGTATATGTATAAGTGTTTATCATGTATCTTAAGTGTGCTTGTTTGAGATTGTATGTCTCTATGGCTTTGGTGAACCTTACTTGTGTTCGTTGGACATCGGGCGAGTGCGGAATTTGAACAAGGCAAGAAAAGAGATTTTGGCGGGAATCCACTGCAGGGAATCCGGCCGTATATCTAGCCAGATCTTGGCTAGATACATGGCAGGATTAGCAAGGGAGATTGAAAAAAAATTGGCTGGTTCACTGCCTTGAATCCGGCCAAGTTTTGTTCGGATTCTGACATGGCACTTGTTCTTTTCGTTCTTCGTTAGAGCGTTTAATCGAAGTTCTAATGCAGCGCTTAGTTTAGCTACTTCAGTTTCCGATAGTTCATTTTCTCTAGGTTCTTTTACACGTTTTGTAGGGTTTATGTGTGTTTCGGCTTGGTAGTCCTGGCGAGAGTTGGACAGGCAGTTCGCTAACTCTTAGGGTACGCCCTAGGGGAAGGTGGGACTATCACAGAAACTAACTTATGAAATGGTCCAATATGCTTTAATTGTCATCCAAATTTTTGTGTCACTGACAAATTGATGAAGCTATAACACAACAAAAGAGATCATCAGTAGTTAGGGATTTTGGCTGAATATGAGAAATGGCCTCACTATTGTAAATTTTGTTCAAAGATTGGGCATTCAGAGTCGTTTTGTTTTAATAAAAATTCAAAATTCAAACCTCTTCCTAGAGATAAGGGGAAGAGAAAATGGGTCTTCAGCAATCCAACATGGATATTGGCAAGTCAAAAAAAAAATTTTACCAAAAATCGTAGACAAAACTATTGAATTTTGAGTGAATAAAGTGAAGCACTCTTCAGATTCTGGTCATGAGGATAATAATGCAGAGGTCATTATGGAATTGGTAGAGTCATTGGTTAACCAAATGATGGTTCATTCATCATCCTTGTCAGGGGATAATCGATTTGATTCTCTATTATTGTAGGACAAAAAGCAAAGTGCAGAAACTATATTTTTAGATAATCATTATGTTGAGGTGGGGAATGAGTTGGTATTGGATAATGTGTTATTAGATCGGATAAATTTACTTGAACTTGTTGGTACTAGGATTTCAATTGATGCAGAAGAATGAGGCATAAATTGGCTAAACAGATTTCTAAGTCCTTGAGACAATGTAATTCGAGTAGCAACATCGCGGCTATTGAAGTCAATAGGGATAATCTGTTGCTCTTCTCTCAACAATTGCCAGAGACTGGAGATGGCATAATTGAATCCTTTCTTTGCTAGGATTTCATCTGACTTTGAGGAGTTGTTAACATTGGATGCTAGTGTGGTGTTTCAACAGATGAAAGGGAAAAAAACATGGTCAATCACCTAAAGGTTCCTTATCTCTAGGGGTGAAGGTAACAGATTTGTCTACTTCTTCTTATTCTAATATTTAATGTCATTACTAGTAAATTTTTTGTTGTGGAATATAAGAGATATATCTCAAGTTGATTCTACATGGTATTTAAAAGAATTGTGTATTTATCATCGAATTCAATTATTGGTTGTTAAACTTGAGAGAGAAGAATTGACTGAATTAAACTTGAGTTTTGTTAAAAAAAAATGTGTTGAAAAACAAAATTGGGGACATTCGATTTACCTAGTTGAACCCATATATCATGAAATTACTGTGAAATTTACTACAAATATTAGAAAGGAAGAAGATTCTAAGTATATTATTTCAAGGGTTAACATCAAAGACATCAAATTTGATTCAATGTTTGTAAATGACCTCTTTAACTACAAAGGTGAAAATCCAAGTAATTTTTCTTACTTTTTCTCTTTTGATCAGTGGTCAAATAAATCAAATGGTTTTGGTTTCAGTGAGGTCATAAATATATTCAATATAAAATTTCAAAAGAGAAATTTCTCTTTTATATACTGCAATCACTAGTTTACTGTTTCCAACACATGGTTGTAGAATAGAGCCTGAAAGAATGTAACTTGCTCTATTTTACTGTATTTAGGCATCAAACTGGATTTTGGCTTTCTGTTTTGCAATTTTTAGGCCTCATTGGAGACTGACATTAGGAGATATCTCCCATTTGTAAAATTTTTTACTAGAATCTTCAAAAGATTTTATGTTTCAATTATTAAGAGTAAATCTTATCTTCCTTACATCACTCAAGAATATCCTGAAAAGAAAAGTTTAAAGTTTTATAACCAGCAGTTGTTTAAAAAATCAAACTATGTAGTTGCAAAACCAAGGTTGATGCTCTTGCAGCTAGTAAAAATAAACCATTACCTCAACCTTCTGCTATCCCATCTTTCACTCCTTCTTCTCAAAAAACCCTTCAACCTTCTACTAAAACCTCCACTTAGTTGCTAACAGTTTTGAAAAGCTTATTTGATAAACTTGGATCTCTGGAAATGATAGTTGATTGGGTAAATAGAGATTCAGAGAATCTCTTTGAGATAGCAGTGCATGGAATAAAGATTGCTATTTGGGATGAGTTACACTACTTTGGCTCAGTATGCTGCATTTAAGGCATAGTTCAATCTAGATTCTGAAAGCGAATAAGAGTAGAAATATGAGGACTACTCGGTAAATCCTGAGATGGAAACTAGAATTAAGCAAGCTAAAGATATTGTTCAAAACACTCGAGATGTTACTTAGGAAACTTAGCAAGAAGCTCATGATATTTAGGAGGGTACTGGAGAGAAAAAATAGTTGGATCACAATCCTGACCTTACTATTACTGAAATGCAAGTTGAAACACAAAAGTATAGGATCCTGTACAAGAAACTCCCAAAAGATCTTATCAACCTGAGGAATTATCTGATCAAGCAGAAAAGCCTCCAATAGCATTTATTGCTAAGGTTGCCGAACTCACTCAAGGACTAGATTGGAAAATCCTGCTCAAGAAACCATCCTTCACATACATCAACTATTACATATCATATTGCAATTACTCAGCAAGTCTTACAGGAGCTAGAAATGGAAGACGAGCCTTCTAAACTGCAAACGTACAAGGGCAAGAAAAGAAAGAGATTAAAAGGGTCCAAATCTAAGAAGAAGTTTGACCAATCTTAAAAAGTCCTTAGTGTGACACCCCAACTTTAAGATGCTATTGTTTTAAAAAGTCGTTTGTGATACTATGTGCTGCAATCTTCTATTTCAGACGGTGGTGAGCTAGGTGGAGCCGGTGGGGACTACTAGCTACTTTTCGCGACGCGAATTTCGTCCTTTTGTTATCCTTGTTCGTTGTGTAAGTATTCAGGCCGCTCTTGTGTGTTAGTTGCTTATGTGTTTCGATATGTATGAAGAGGGTACCTAGGCGAGGGTGTACTTTATCGCACTCGACCTAAACCCTAACTTGCGCACATATTTGTACATGGCTTGTGTATATGAGCAATTTTGAAACTAAAACCCTTGAGCTTGTGGCTCGGGGTGACTTTTGAATAATTTTGTGAAGTTTGTGAGTTTGGGGTTGATCTTCCGACCTAGATGGACTATTCGAGCCAGTCAGGGCTTGGTCGAAACCAGTCCAACTTAGTCTGAGGTCACCAAGTTTGTGAATCCGGTTCACCGAGAACGTGGACCAAGTTTGTGACCCGAGCTTGTGAACCAAGCTCAAGTTTGTGATTTCGTTCGCTCGAGCAAGTTTGTGAGGTGCCTGGCCAGAGAGGGTGATAAGGTGTACGGTGGGTGTACAAGTGAAGTTCTACGGACCATTATTTGAGGTCGACGGAGTGTCGGCAGGAGGTCACACATGGCAAACGATCTGGCTTTGGAGCCACCCGTATCCTTACTATGTGATGTTATCTTTCTGCTTTTGCTTTACTCTTACCATATAATTGGTTGATACGTGAAAATTTATGCTTTTGCCCCTGTTTACTTACTAAGCATATAGCTTACCCCGTTCCATTTGTTTTCCTTAGCAGAGGGACGGCACGGGGATCGCTCGGGAAGGTGGTTAGATTTTGAGCTATAGAATACTTGAATTTGTATTTGTTAAAAGTGGACGAGTAAGATGTACATAGTTGGCGTGGTGGTTGTAGTTATCAGTTTTTCTAGGTTTTACTTTCTGGTACTTGTGATATGTAATTCTTGGAGAATTGAATGTAATATTTGAGATTTATCTCGTACTTTATTTGAGGACTGTAGTGAACGACTGAGTCCCAGCGAGAGCTGGGCAGGAGGCCCGCCGAACCCTGGGGTACGCCCTAGGGGAAAGTGGGGTCGTCACACTTAGGATCTAGTTATTTAGGATTTTCTTAGAAATAGGATTTCTCTCTATTTTGTTTTGTCTACTACACTTATTTAGGAGGAACTCTTATTTATGTTTGATTATTGTTGTAGTACCTTTTCTCTATGATTTAATGTTAATGTTTGCCTTTATTTGCATAATTTCTTGATTTTGTTGCACAATTATCTTAT